>NW_026851577.1:0-92730 GCF_026571515.1 Ruditapes philippinarum
AATCAAATGAAAATTCCTATCGTATTTGCAGAAAGTAAATTAAAGGTTCAATGTTAGAGATGAGGATGGTATAATTGTTATTTTATAGAATGAAACAATGCATTGACCTAATAGAAAAGTAGATTTTAAAATAGTGTCTGGTGATCAGTTTTAAAGCGTGATTTCATAAGCTTATACGCTCGAAACATTTTAACTTTCAAGTTCTTTTCTTCATCATAATTATTAATTCGTTACCAGCATTTTAGTTTCTTCTTGTTATGTTTCAGTTAACAATTTGACATTATGTGGTAACTCATTTCAGCAGTTCCTTCTTCAGTCTAAATTTTAGTATTATAATAATTGATTGCAAGTTACAATTAAATGTTTTTGTATTGATATGACGTTGTGTTGACAAACTTTTTGAACGTTAATGAGTACCACCTAAGGCATAGGCTGCCAATATAAGATGGATACATATCCAATGTGTGATCTTTGAAACACACTTACTACAACGAACACAAACTATTAAATCTAACTTGTTTCAAGATATTATCTAAATTCCAAGTTTTCATTAGAGATCATACAATAAGTTTTTCTGTTGATTATAAAGTACACGTAAAGGGACTAGATAATACATGTACATGTACATGGATGAATGAGTGTTCAATACCATGGATATCATCAAGTAAAAAGTATCAAATGACACACACTGAATTCTAACGCATTCAGCAAACTGGCATTTTTAAAGAATATTATTATTTTGGCAAAATCAGTTTCCCGCTATTCTACTCATTCAGCAATAAATATATGTGTGCATGTATCATTCAACTTATAAAGGCAGCGTACTATTTCTAGGTAGACTTCCTCAGTTAGTAAATCTTCCTCGGACAGATTTTAAAGATGAGTCAATATATCATTTACTACACCTGAGCACTGAAATTAGAAACAACATCTGGAATATACACTTTGACATGCCTGTGCTACATTTGTAATATCCCACTTTTCGGTACACATATATATCAAATGCTTCCGACAGGTAGAGCGAACAAACTTTCTATTGTTACAATGTTTTGTGAAATGATTTACTACAAAGCAAATTGAATTATGGCTGATACGTACAACGGCATTTTGGTGTTGAACATACCGAGCTACAAATAACTCTGATTCGATCGAAAAGGATTATTCAATCGTCTACGAAATATTATTTAATCTTATATGCGTCCGCTGCATTAGATTCGGTACATATTTATATTTTCAAACATCACATTGTTAAAATATTCATAAGCTCTGTCATTAAAATATAAATAGATATGCTTAATAATTTTTCTACCATACATATAAATTTTAAGCTCTTAACAATTCGTACATATTTGAAATAAAAGTGACACTATTGTTTTTCATTTAAACATATATAAGTTTAAGAAACAATAGAGAAGCGATAGCATTACTGCAAGTCAGCCAGAACAAAAACTAGCTGTACTCCATACATGTTTATTAAAATATATCAACATGTGTCTCATTCTTATAGAAATTTCACTTAATGTAAATAACGGCATTTAATTATTCAATATTATTATATAATGTTAGTTACAAAGAAATGTTTAATGAATAAAATAGCAGTGTTCATGAATGGTCAATACATGTCGAGCAGTTTTTGTATCAAAAGAAATTGATTCTATTGTCTTGTATTTAATACCATTCTCAAACCATTTACATATATAATTGGGGTTCAGATCACCTTGTTGTCTCTTTCGAACAAACTTCAATTTACCTTTTCGCAGATTGTTATTGAAGAATTTAAAGTCATTATGTCAGTACATTAAATCGTAATTCATACAAAGCATTTTCATTAATAATATAAGTGCCCAAGTTTAATAAAAACACAACAATATCTGTGATGTGATTTTACTTAACATTTTGCTGTGAAATCACAAACATTGCAATCATAGTGACCTACATCAGTTAATTATCTAATTACGGGCATAAGTATTCGTTTAAAAAAACAATAATAGTAACTGTAACATGTGTCATCTTTCTGATTTAAAATGTTATTTAAAACATCAGTTTTTTAGAAATAAAAACATCGCACTTTTATAAAGATAACAACATAAAAATTTACCCTATTTGTAATCATTGGCAATTACTCTTTAGTATAGGACTTTCAAAAAAGAAGTATTTTGTTTTAAAAGATGAATCAAAGTAACTTTTCCTATGATCTCGTAAGAGTATACATGGTGAAGCATCGGAAGCACAGGAAGAATTGACAAAATGGCGGCCAAGGTGCATTGACAATTTTTATGTTGACGGAATTTGATTGATTTATATAGTAATACTTTACCAATTTGAATATGAAATAGCTCAAAATGTTGATGGAATATCAGTGAGTTTGGAATTTGTGTGATTTCAAGTGAAAACCTTGGACTTATTTTGTAAAATGTGGATAAAATAGATTCAAAGGTGAATCACAGGTATGATCATGAACTGTTATCAAAACACATTCCAATTACGCCATGTTTATATATATACAGTGGTTACTATCGGTATAGTCTGATTTTATTGACCTGTCAATTATGAATACATTATAGGACTCATTTAAATATTCGATCCCACTTCGGTTTGGTCCGTGTAGTTTACGAAAATTAATGTGGAGTATATTAGTCATGGATTGAAAGTCACGCCAGCGTAATGTGAAGGTTTTCGTTAATTCACAATAGGACAGTCGGTAAAGAGAATGCCTGATATTTGAGAGGTCTGTGGTTCGATCCTTACTGTTGCCATTGATTTAGTACTCTTTCTTTATTTTTGAAGTATATTTTAATGGATCAGATTTGTAGTGTGTTTTACGGCATTAAAAAGACATTAATTTTATTGATTTTAATTTGTTTTAATTTTAAACATGAATTCTTAAAAAACATGTTATTTAAAAAGAGTATATACATAACAAAATTAAGTAAAGCATAATAAAAAACGAACAACATCAAATAACCATATATAGATTCAATAAATTGAAAGTATTAATAAGAAAAAAACATGGACCAACGCGGCCTCGAACTTAAAACACGTGTGGCACTTAGATTATTAACTCGTGATTTAGCCTATTGCGCTATATCGCTGAGTACACTTAGTTTAGGGATACAAATTAAATCAAATTCCATCGTACAGCGTTAATCTCACGGAACTTACCGAACATCTACCGAAGATTAATATACTGTGTGCATCGACCGTGTAATCAGTATGTAATTGACAGGTTAATAAAACCAAACAATACTATGGGAATACCTGTCAAACGCCGAAATGACGAGATCTTTAGTCCAACAACTGATAACGAAAATCCTTCATCACGTATGAAATAGTATACATCGCCAAGTGCTGATTCTGTTCCCTTAATGACTTCCCTTACAAACATTGACTTAGCAAATATGAAATTATCAAATATAATTTTCACGGATAAATCAGTAATCCACTGAAAAGCATAAAATAAATTATTTTCTCCATTAAATGTTTTTTACAGCTTACTAAAATAATTGATTCTTAGAGAATTGACAGATAGAACTAGGCGATTTCTTTTTCTTAAACCCTGTCTTACTATTGTTTTGTATTTATACTTTACACTCGATAAAAATTGAAGTTGATAGATAAGATTCATCCATGCCATACGTATGTCACAAAAGAGAAAGTGCGTAAAAAGTACATACTGATTATTTTGTAATTAGCATCCAGTAATTAAGTGTAACTGTACTTAACTTTTAGTAAGTTTTTGTAACAATGACACATTATAGAAACAGTAGGGCGCGTCCTAGATGCTCGGATGATTGCCAGACAATAATATTTAGGTTAATAGGAAAGAATTGTTAAACATTAAAACATTACGAAAATAATTGACTTAACTAATTTGTAATAAGCAATTCCTGTCTAGTAAACAATGATAGGTTGAAATTGAAAGTAACGTTATTTTGGTAAGCTTGCGTTTTAATAAACGAAGTCTGCATTTTTGTTTGTCAAGAAAAAAATAAAATAAGTGATGTAATGGTTTTATAATTCTTTGTTATAGTTCTATAGGTATATTGAAGTATAAACTAAAATATATCATTTGAAGTAAGCACATTATAGTGATTAACTATCAAATTAAAATATAACCATTTTATATCTTCATTTAAATAGTATATCACTTTCAAGGCAAGCAGCTTCATTTAATTTATCAGTAGCATTATAATAAAAATGTTTAATAATGAGTTTGCATTCATGCATTAATATAAACTAAGGTTAACTTTGGTTTAATGACACATATATGCTCAAAATTCTTTGTGCATTGTATTTAAATAACAAAAGCTTCTGTGTAAGACGATAATATTTTCAAAAGATATACTATAACCAGGGTCTTTCAAATTGAATGGTCTGGAGCCGGACCAAGTTTACAAAAAAAAAGTTGTCTCAACTGAGTCACATGATAGGGTTATATACCGACCGTGATCTGACACAGGACATCACCATTCAAAAATTAAATTATAAGCTAATGTTTTGACATTACTGAAAACTAATCTTGGCTGCATAACATTATCATTTTTTTAATTTGAAAAGTATCATTTTATAGATTTGCAATGAAATTCATCTTTTTTTAAAATGTATGCAATGTTCAATGACAAAATAGAAATGGATTTTAGGGAGAAGAAATGTTATTGAATTGTATCATGTTACAATTCTATAATATTTCACAATCGAAGGACGGCGAGTTAATTAAAATATTAAGATGTTTTACGCGACATTTTGAAACCATACAACTAAAAATGCAAGTCGTTTCTGTAGGAATATCTACTCACCATGACAAATGATAAACTTTGCTCTTTTCAAAGATAGTTTCAAATTCCTGCTTTCAAGTTAGTTATGACTCATACCACCGAATTAACCAGAAAATTTGTACTCTTACTGATGAAAAGGCGATGCAAGTTTAGACTAAGAATACTTTTTCATTTAAAGAACGTAAATGAATATTAATTTTAAAACCGTTCATAATGTGCCTATATATACATGTTATTTTCTTAACTAATTGTAATGTTACATTTCGTAGATTGGAAAACAAAATGTTTGGAGACACTGAAATGACGGCACGCATAGTTATGATGATTGCAAAGATATACAAAAGTAGAAAAAGAAATTTCACATTACAAAATTGCGTATCTCTTTCAAGGAGTATATTTATTTCTATTTGTTTATTTAATAATACTTTTTCATACTATGTATAATATCTTATTCAATATTAAAATTTTCCAATTTCTTACGTAATTTTATAGGATTTGCTGCTAAAATGTGTTAATGATGTGTTTGATACAAGTTTTTTTATCTCTCACAGATGCATAAATCTTCAAATCCCCAGGGTATGTTTTCATGGCTAAGATATTATAATGACCATTTTGTACCTAAACCTACTTTTTCAGAGCATGTTTACTATAATAATTATGAACTGAATAAACATTTTTACGCAAAACGCAATGAATCATATACATACATCTATACTATTAATATTAAAATGTTAGAAATGAACACTGCAAAGAAGGTCAAAAAATGTCCTTCTTGTAGTAAAATACGTAATAAATTCCTGTATAATTATTAAAATTAATCAACTAACTTTTAGATTAATGATTTCAATGTACGCAGATGTATTTGGTTGTATTTTCAAATCGGTCAATATTCAACCTTACAACCTCTTCTTACATGTACGATTACATTTAATTGTATTGCTTTTTAACTAACCTGTTACAATGTGACAAAATTGTTCAAAGAATTTAATTCCAAGCAAAACTCTGGTTACCATGGCAACAGAAAGAAAAAACTGAAAATATCTTCTTTTAGAAAACGGTAAGAGCTAGAGCTTAAATATTTGAGCCCTTCCCAGGGGTCATTGATTTTATTTATTTGTATATAGTATAAAAACGTCCAATATACGGACTCAATCCATAATAACCTTATCTTTATTACTTTGCGTAATAGGTTAGACAATTTAGAAAGCTGTATGCTGTTGGCTCACCTATTTAAAAATGTTCAGTTACAACTTCTAGAGTTGTCGTGTTCTAAACATTAATAAATGATTGCAAAACAAAAAAGAAGCTATCAATAAGAAATACGGTTCATTTGTAAGATAATAGCTTTTGCAGAAAATACATCAGTTAGCACTTGAAAACAAAACAAGTTTCACAATAAACTTCACGGTTCATTACACAATGTTTGTACGCGAACATTTCTTAGGAAGTCATGCACAACCTTCAAAAGTTTATCATCTTAGAAACATAATACGTTTTCCCTTTTACAAGAACTGTCTCTTTATATTTTTATTGAAGTTCATTTTTTGAATTAGATGAATTTGTTATTTTACCCGGTCTTAACTAGGTCCTTATTTTCAGCTTAATCGTAACAGTACCGTGTAACGTGTATAAAAATACCACATCACATTATAATTTCTTTCAAGTTTCAATATGTTAAAGATTTCATTACAAATTTTCAACATAATGTCTAGCAGTTATCTCAAGATAAGAGTCTAAAGTTTAATTATATGATAGTGATAAGACACGATCAATTGATGTTTGGTTACGAAACGAGCCGATACTGAATTCTATATATTGCAAAGCATGTGCCATCAACATGGTTACCTACATTGGTGTGTATCTTGGTATCTAGCTACTATCTTTTACATCAACATTCATTTGGGATGTCTGAATATAGAACAGATGTAAGCATCGATAATAATACTATAACACACAATATATTAACAAAATGATGTAAAACAAAATATTGACTCGTGACATAGTATATCGTAGTGGTTGAACAACTTGTTGAATAGTGCAAATGCGACTTGTGCGCTTTCAAGATAAAATGGTTTTCTATCCAAAACGATTTTTTTATAATAACGTGTTCACCTACTTAAAGTACTCATGTTTTCATCATTACCATTCGCAGTACACATATTTGACGATAAATGAATTATAACATGCCGGTTTTATTGGGCATGTCTTTTTGTCATTGTACAGTTTAATGTTGCCTCAGCAAAGACAACGTAATAAAGGCTCAAAAGTATCGATAATGGGCAACGTTACAAGTAATGAATATTCATCAGTGAGTGTTTCACATTCAATAGACTCTAAAGTCTTTCTAGCACACATTTCTGTGTTGTAAGACTGAACAATTACCTGCACAATTCCTCATTGTTGGGAAACAAAATCACAGCATAATGTGTTCTTATAATTTTATGTAATGCAGTGCGTTTTGTGTGTGGTGACCACAGCTTCCTGCTAATTTCCATCACTGTATTATATATTGCAAGCTTATTTTACACTTCCAAACTCTACCATTTCTTGGAAGAACTGAAAGTAGATGTTTTACCCCTACTATGCTTCGTACCCTAAACCAATCAAATATATATATTATACAATATAATTACATACTATAACTTTCCACTATAAATATGAATAAATGAAATATTATTGTTGAACCTGGTAGAAGCTTTCACTGATTATAGCGAGTAGGGTTTCAGTAAAAGTGAAGTTCGTTGCAGATATTATTGAGAAAAGATATTATAGTTATGTAATACGATATTATAAAAAGAAACGATTTGACATTCTTAATATGTTGTAAAATATATGCTTTAAAACGTTTGCGATTATTCCCTATCATCATAAAGCTTAACTTGAAATTGTATTTTCTATATGTATAGCATTAAACTGGCAACAACCATGTCTCTATTACATGTATTACATTTCTTATTTAATGATTTGAACTAAATTCATAGAGAAGAAACAGGAAAGCGAGCGAAAACCTAGCAAGACACAGAAAGTGATTATATTCATTAATTTGTTTGTGTCAGTACAATTTATTTGCCTTATTGATATCTAGATGGTATTTTTACACTTAAAGTACTATGTAGACTACAAATTGTTCATTCATACAAACATAAGGAACAGCACATAAAATTATTATCACATATATTTTTGTCGTATTAAGTATTCGAATGGAAAATTGGAGCGGGCTTGATGCTGCTTTTACAAACTTAGTTAATAAATCAGCTGCTGTTTACTTGGCTGTATTATAACACTAATGGATTTCATGATGCCATGCTTCCATCAACTCCATCGTTGTATCTACAACAATAATGTATGCAATTCACATACTAGTTAATTGATATGGTTTTGTACTTTAAATGACCCAGCTGATGAATGAGTTTCAGATATCTTCCTTTTAATAGTCTTTAATAAAGTTATCAAGTTTGCAAGATATGTGCTCGATTCCTTATGCCAAAGGGGAAAAGGTTTAGACATCTGACAACTTAACCCATTAGCATATATCAAATTAAACATTAAAACATCATTATATAACTGTTTCAACCATTACAAATTTATGTTTTCTGAAACTCAAGGCATATAACATGTATTAATTGCATTCCACTTGAGGTATCTGATTTGCCATTATCTGTAATCAAAGTTTACCTGCCAGGAAGAAATAGTTTGAATTACATCAATTCTGCATACTTCATATAATAGAATTATTGATTGAAATAAGAACTTAAATGAATTGAAGTGCATTTAATCAAGCGAATTTAACTTAATATTGACATTTCTGGAATCATTCCAAGTCTTGCAATTTATGTTTTTTTATAAACCTAATATGTTTACCTTCAAAGTCGGTAAAATTATTAAGCGTTTGCCAGTTCTTTTCCATTTGTAGTTATATGCACTCGTTGACATGTAGCTGTTTCAGCTTAGGTAAAAATAAGGCATCAGTGATTAACAATTACATCAATGACAATGTAATTATGCTATGATCTACATCAACACTAAGATAACTACACTTTATTATATCCCTGAACTTATCGCAAAGATACCATTTAAAGTAATGCATTTTCTAACAAGCTGAAGCATGAAATACTAGAAATAATCATAGGCATACTTTAACAAGAATTACTAGGAATAACCATTACCTTTGTAAAGCTACAACTATGATATTGAAACTGTAAGATAGTACTTGAAATGATAAAAATGATAACTTTGTAAAATGTTCTCCTTCGATAAGAACAGTAGAATCAGTCCTTAAGACCAACTCAGATTCAAGTCCCAATTCTTTGATTTATTCTTTATTTGATCTCACTATTGGGACCACTGATTGTAAAGTCAACACCTACCAAGATTACAGATTTGTTGTTATTATCTGCTAGAAGGCATGACACTTGATTTTACAAGGTGTCAAAAACTGTTATTATAAGGCTATTGTATGAAAAAGGTGTGCAAGTAAATTTTAGAGTTACTGTGGTTCAATGTTGCTTTCTTATTTTGTGAAGAATTAATTTCTTAAATGATAGGTGATGTACATTATATAATAATTAATATTGAAATCAGACAAAAGAGAATTTAATATTAAATTTCTTCATAAAAACGTTTTGCTCCATCGGATAAAATATTATAACATATATTGTACATTTATTTGTAGGTTAATATACATATTGTTTAATTGCTCATACAAATGGTTAAAATGGACATGGTGTCGTATTGCTGATTGCACAGGCTAATTAGTCATACATGCTATATTCAAAAAGAATGACAAGTCAACATGTATATACATATATTAGGGTTTTTATTTCTTAATGTGCACTATGGAACATGACATGATTTATGAGTATTATAGTGCAGGATGCATATGGACTGACCTTATGTCAGGATGATTAATATATGTAACTCTAAAACGTGTGTATTTATATACATTATAAAATGTCCTTAGGACAGGTTGATATTATATATACGATTCTCAAATGTCAGAGGGGGAGTTCAGCTTTGGTATTCCACTCGTTCACTTGTGTGTTTGTATTTGTATATTAAAAGTATGTAACATCCGTGAGTTCTTCCTCCGTTATACGACAACGGTTGATTTGGTGCCGTGACCAGGATGTCGAAGCGACGATTTTGGACAGCGGGACACAACGAAGTACCTGAAATAGAAAATTAAAGGTGAGTGATCGTTTATATACCTGTAATTTGCTAATTTTGAAGATGTCAGATCAAGATATAGCTACAATTTTTGAAAATTTGTCAGATAAATTGAACAATATTTCAACTATCATAGGTACACAGGGTTTATCAGAAATAGTACAAAATTTTGATGGAAATTCTAAATATTTTAATGACTGGATAAAATCTATAGAAAAATATGCTGTTTTAAAAGGTTTGGATGATAATAAAATAAAATTAGTCGCATTTCAATCAAGTAAAGGGACTGTAAGCGATTTTATATGTAGATATTTGCGTGATAATCACCGTAATTCGTGGGAACAATTAAAAGAAGAAATAAGTACTAGATTTGGGGAAATTAAAGATTTACATCATGAATTTTATCTTTTGAGAAATTTAAAACAAGATTTGGGAGAAAGTGTTCAAATTTTTGGGGAAAAATTTATTAATTGTGCTGAAACCGCTTATGAAAATTATAAACTAGGAGATAATAGTTTAATTGAACTTCAGTTAGTAGAATTGTTTACGGATAATTTAGCGCATAATTATTTAAAACTTAAACTTATGAGAGAAAAGCCAAAAACTTTACAAGAAGCAATTACTTGCGCAATGAATGAACAGAATTTCAGAGCTAGATTTTCTGCCAGAGTAAAATTTTCTAATTCTCAAAATCACGCAAAATACAATAATTACAGAGCAAATAATTCTAATCATTATTATACAAGAAATTTTTGCGTGTACTGTAAGAGACCAGGTCACCATGTTCGTAGTTGTAGATTTAGGAAAAATGAAATATATTCTGTATTTCACCGACAAAATTTTTCACGATTTAGGAAAAATAATAGCAATAATAGTTTGAAATCAAAGATTAAGTGCTGGAAATGTAATAATTTTGGTCATATTATGCGTGAATGTCGTAAACAAAATTTTTACGACAGAAACAAGATAAATTTTCAGGAAAACTAGCAAGTTCCTGTCACAAAGGGGTCATTGACAGGAACGATAAAATACCAAAATTTAGTATAGCATTAGCTGGAAGCCCTAATTCGTGTTTGATTAAAATAGAAAACTATAAATACAGATCGTTAGTAGATTCAGGTGCTGAAGTTTGTCTTCTGCATCGCAGAATATATAGAAAATTGAAGAATCCCCCTCAACTTATAAAACAGAAAATAAATTTATGTTCAGTTGACGGAAATTATTTACATATAGATGGTTATATAAATCTAAATTTTCAAATAGGGAAAACAGAAACAACTCAAAAATTCTATGTTGTTTCTAAAATGAATAGAAATATTATTTTAGGCCGTGATTGGTTAACACAAAATGGCGTTAGATTATATTTTGATTTAGGCTGCTTAAGAGTTAATAATACATATGTACCCCTCGAAGAAGATATTCATATTGCATCAATTGTTAGATTAAAACAGGATGTTATTCTGAAACCTCAAACAGTTAATGTGTGCACTGCTAAGTTAAAACAAAATCCAGGCTTGGAAAATGATAGATTATATGAATTAAAAAGTATAGAAACTGGAATGATTGCTTCTGAACCAGGTCTTATGATAACAAATTCTGTTATGAAACTTTCGGCTGATAGAAGATTTCCTATTATGATTGTCAACAATACACATAAAACTATAAGATTAAAACAAGATTCAGTAGTTGCTAAAGTTTCAGAAGTTGAGAGCATTAACTCGGTTACAGAGGCTCTTCAAACAACTTCCCCTCTTAACAACGATTTCGAACGTGATATTCATACACCTTCAGAGCATTTTAATATTGTTAGAGACTTATTAAGGAAAAATAGAAATATTTTCGCAAATAAAGATTCTGAATTATCACAGACAGATACTGTAACCATGAAAATACCAACAGGTAATCATCCTCCAATCAAATTACGCCCATATCGCACACCTTTAAACAATAGAAAATTTATGAGTGACGCAATCGATGAGATGTTAGATGCTAATATTATTTTTGTATTTTTTTTGCATAAAGATGTTACTTTAACATATTATTTTTGTATTTTTTTTGCATAAAGATTAATCGAACATTTAACAATAATTATTATTTTACTTATTCAAAACTTTTAAAACTAATATCAAAAGTAAACTTACCTGTGCTACATTGTATCTATCCAAATTTTTCTATTAAAATGAATTCAAACAAAAAGGTTACGCACGATATACAATTGACCAATCAAAGATTACATGACTTAAGGTGATTTTTTCTTTTAAAAATAAACTAATAAAAAGTCATTAGATAACATCTCTGACCGGACATCTCTGACCGGATATTACCTTCGGAGATTTTTCTTTGAGAAAAAATTTACAAAAGGTTGATGTAAAACATCCTTACCTTAGGGGTAAAACAGATGTCAAGTTGATTTTAGATTTTTTTTTAATTTGTTACAACGAGTTTGAAATATTTGATAGTAACCTTGTTTAAAACTTTTTTTTTAAATATTTTTTTTATGTAAGAAAAGGAGGATATTTGTCGTATTGCTGATTGCACAGGCTAATTAGTCATACATGCTATATTCAAAAAGAATGACAAGTCAACATGTATATACATATATTAGGGTTTTTATTTCTTAATGTGCACTATGGAACATGACATGATTTATGAGTATTATAGTGCAGGATGCATATGGACTGACCTTATGTCAGGATGATTAATATATGTAACTCTAAAACGTGTGTATTTATATACATTATAAAATGTCCTTAGGACAGGTTGATATTATATATACGATTCTCAAATGTCAGAGGGGGAGTTCAGCTTTGGTATTCCACTCGTTCACTTGTGTGTTTGTATTTGTATATTAAAAGTATGTAACATCCGTGAGTTCTTCCTCCGTTATACGACAACGGTCATAAAGTATGTAAGTTATGATAAGAATATCCACAAAAAGGACCACCCCGCAATCAAGACCTCTTTGATCTAGTCCCAATTGTGGTCTTAATTGAGGGTTTTTACTGTAATATTTTCACTGAGATTTGGTTAAGAGTTTTTTTATATATATTTTAGTGAAGGCAATCCGTGATATTATCACATTATGCAATTATTACATTTATTTAGATATTTAAGCAAAAATTCTTAAGCGTCAAAATTATATGTTGTTTTTTTTCTGTTACATTACAGTACGAAAATGTGAGTTCCAAATAATAAATACAGCACTCAAAAGCGTATTTCAAAGATCAATTGCAAACTTGAAGATATTATATAATGTCCGAACATTTTTTTGCATACCATGACTTTTGAATACACTTAAAATTTCATTTCCGACCCCACTGCTTTTATATATTGAACTTCCTTCGTTACTCTTGTTGTGATGTCAATGTGTCATGACAGTCTTATATTGAAAGGTATAAGATGAACGATAGCTACAAACAGTAATTTCCTTTCGTTAACTTAGTTGAAAAAAAGATAATGCTTTTAGCGGATCTCGGAGCATGAAAGTGTATCTGTCCATCTCACTTGTGAATTGACTCAATAAGCTGAATCAGCCATTGCCAGCTTTTAACTTTTACTGTCTTTGCTCTAAGCGAATTCCTCTTTCAAGAATTGATTTGTTTACAAGTTTGCATTTTTTTAAAAGTGATAGATAGTTATGAGTAATATAACTTTGACGTGTTTAACTAAACGCTGAGTGTCTTTTGAAACATATTAAGGTATTTAATCAAACAGGAGGTATTTTTGCTAAACATTACGTGTTTACCTTAACATAAGGTAATATGTACGCAGAGTAAACTTATGAATAACGCTCCCCTGTTTATGTATAGGTAAATAAATAATCTTAGAAAAAAATATCAAGAATAGTGTCCATAATCCAACTCTAATTCTAATTGCCCTTAAACGTTTTATATATCACTAAATGAAGAGCAAAACACACAAATTCATGATACAATAGAATGTACTTATCTCGTCATGTACATATGCAAACATCAGTTATCTTAGAACAATCAGAAATGTTTTGATATAAAAGCTAACTGTAATTTCAGCACTGACGCCTTCTTTTCTTTTCCTTTTTTTTCTCTCTTTGCTTTGAATAATTATGTAACAAATAAATTCACGCGTTAGTTATTGTACAACAATATACACCTGATACTTCATTAACTTTCGTAAAGGTCATTTGAATAAACACTGATCAGTATCTAACGAATTTATTTCGCTCGCCAGTGATTGTTTTGTAGTGGTAAATATGTCGGACTACCAATCTGAAGGTCTCTGGTTCGATTCCTTGTCAACACGGTGTTATGATTTGTTTTTAAAGTTATTTGCAAGAATTAAATTGCAATCGTTTTGCTACACCTAGCTTTAGAATACCTTTTAAGTGGTGTTATTATACTTATTTTTTTTTTAATTTCATTACAGTATCTTCCAACGGTTCTCTTTGTGACATTATTCAATTGTGTATGATTTAGCGCATAAACGCTATAAAAGCAATAATTAACAATGCTACATAGATAGTTAATACAACAAAAATGTTTGCAATAGTTTTAAAAGACTTTTAAAGTTGAAATAAAAAAAATGCTGAAATAGGATTCGAACTATCAGGATACGTTTACTTTTTCAAGAGGAACACTTTTACCAACTGCGCTAAAGGGATTTTTAATTTACACCATTGTAATGATTGCATATTTATACTAGTATTCATATCGATTTACAAGTAGACGGTAACGTTTACCGAATATACCGACTACAGGGTTAGATGCCAGAGTGCCCGGTCAATGTTGTTGGACAATATGTCCGTTAAAATTGATAATTTGTTTTTGTGTTGATATACACGTAAAGGAAGTAAATTTAATTTGTAAGATATGCACATTATCACATTTACATCGAATTCGGTTTCGTGCAATCGTAATTAATGTAACCATATGGAAAACTAAATTAATCACTACATCATCAAATATTTAGGCCGCTCCGCGCGAAAATAATTGAATTACTTTCTAATCTTAAAACTGTTTACTAGTTATATTAAATTTATTACTTGCTTTAATATGAAATCAAATGATGATAACTTCAATAAATGTTTTACAAATCTCGCAAATGGTATATTGGATTGCAGAGCAGAAGAGCAAGGTCAATAAAATTTTGTGTTCTTTTCACACAAAATGTACGGTGCATTATCGAAGCAAAACATTGAACGTTTTATAACGTCTGCCTGTGGTTACAAGGTTGGGATTTAAATGACACTAACGTAATGAGGGACAGTAGTGGATTATCTTCCCTTGATAAAAACCGAGGTTAACCAAAATGTAAGTAGGTCCCAATATTCGGAATCCTTTGCTTTTATCGTTGAGTTTTATGTAAGACAGGTTGATATGTCTTCATCAATTATTTCCACATGCATCAACAAATATGTAAACCTTAAGAAAAAAATATTTCATTTATGTCAACAGATTCTACATCTTATCGCAATATTTAATCTGATTATTACAAATGATCATAATTAGCCCTAATTAATTTAGTTTGCTACAAAGAAATAGGCGATAAAGTCCGAGTAATCCAATAGCTTAGGACCTATCTATTTATATGGAGTACACAGGGGAGGTTATTTACTAATGTCCCTCATTATTTACGCATAAGACAACAATTCTCAAATAGTGAGTAAGTGCGTTACAAGTATGTTTCTAATGTAAGCAAAATGAACAAAATAAATGTTATACATTACTTAATGTGTATATGTGTCAGAAAATATTTCAAGGAAACAGATTATAGCTATATTTTGACCAAAGTGAAACACATGGCTCCTGCAGGAAAACAAAAAGGATACTTAATCTGCCTTTCATTACACCTTTAATAAAGTAGGAATGTAGTGTCTTTTTATGCTCTTCTCTATTCTAAAGCATTCTTCTACATTCTTTTATCTAAGCAATGTGATAATTGTTATGTTGAAAATTGCGTTTCAAAACGTTAAAGGTTACGTACTTTTTGCAGTCTTAAGCAGTTTCATTTTTTGTAAAAAAATGCAATCAAGGTTTCTACAAAATGTACTTCTCATATCCGACAAAGTTATCAGTACACATATTATATTCAGATGTATTTAAATCTGTCCTTTTCCCTAAATAGCATTATCCAGTAAGTTGTAGCTGAATCAGTTTTAGTTTATTGATTGAGTTATTTATAAAGCTGTTATAACAAGGGCTGGTCAATAACGGAGCGTAATAAAATACAGTCAATAAATAAACCAAATAAACAAAATAGCATATATTTTACAATTTTCTATTTCAACCCTTCAGATAACCTTTTGCCACAGAAATACAAAGATTCAATTGTTTCATATTATTATCAATGCTTCAGCATTATCCTCCTAAGGTTTATCTCTCAATAACTGAAACATGGCTGACCGACCTCTGCCCTCCACATTGTTAAGGTGCATTGTTCTTTGCAAATAGAATCCCTTTGACTTTGGGACCAAGAGGTCAAAGGTCAAGGTGGCATATACCTTGAATGTCAAAACAGTTTCCGACCATTAATCCAACAACTTTTAAGTCCCGAGAAAGCGCATTCATCGTATTTGGCAGATGAACCATATTGATAATGGGGTAGTAGGACAAAGTCAAGGCCACATAGCCTTTGAATGTGAAAATGGTTTCCGATCAACATCTCTACAACCAATGTGTCTTTGGCCCTCAGTCATAAAAAGTGCATTGGTCTTAGCAGATAAACAGCCCCTATTGATTTAAGGGTCAGTGGGTAAAAAGTCAGGTCACATTTACCATTGTCTACACGTTTCAGACCAATATCTCGACGAAACACTTATGCCAATGGCCATCAAACTTCACAGTTGCATTGTTCGATAAATAGACCGCCCATATTTATTTTGGGTCACATGTCATTGCATGTTTAAAACATCTATTGTTTATTTTTATTGCATTAAGGTTTCATGATCATGTTTTTTACAACGTTATATTGGAAATGAGAAGTATTTATATAATCCAGAAAAAAAAGAAAAATAAAAACATATAGAACTGGACAGATAAAAGAAAATTCTATGATAATTGCAAACCGTTAGTATCCTAATCCGCCAACAGAGTAATAAAAGTAACTAATAAAATTATGATTCACAATGACGACCAAATAAAACTGCGTATAGAGAGCAATTATTACATAATTGCTAGAGGAACATTAATTTTTCAGATTGATACTTTTAGAAGTTATTTAGTTATACTTGTGATTCTACTACACAAAGAGCATATGCTCACAAACAGCATATGCCCTTTGACCATTGTTCAGTCCACCTCCTAATGACATAAAATAAATCATATGAATGTTTTGTAGCGTTCTGTGTAAGGTTATTCATTTATATTATTGTCAATATTTTCTCATCAAAGACAATTCAAATACAAAATAATATAATTATAATACCGTAGCCATTAAAACATAGCCTGGGGATTTAAAGTTAATGCCTGTATGAGAGATAATAAAAGTTTTATAAATCAATTTGGCAGCCTTTCCTTTACACTTACGTAAGAAATTGGAAATTATTTGATAAGCTATCATAAACAAATATAACCTAATATTCCACCTAATATATACTCCCTCGAAATTGATAGATGGAATAATTGAATAATTATTTTTTTATAAAGCGACCTTCTTATAAAAGTTTTCGTGAATTTCTATTAAATTATGCGCATGGTAATTTAAGTCTACCGGAACATTTAAAATACATTAACAGTTGTTTTATTTCAATCTATAATATTTTTATAACAACTTGTAATTATAAAAAATAGCATATGTTTCAGGTACAAAGTGTGGAATGTTGACAACGGAAATTAATTAATGTAAAATATTCATTTAAGTTATATATTGACTTACACTAGCTCTTTGCAGTTGTCTGTAACAGTTATCAGAGATTGCAAAAAAAAAACATTGTTTTTAAGAATTTGTTATTTAAAGCTTTATATTTCTATAAATTATAAATATTAAATTAAAGTATGTGAGAATGAAATAAAAATCAGTCACAGTTACTTGAACGAATTTTAAAATAGTCATAGTTTGACTTATCAGATCTCTTTGTAATATTGTGTAAGTATTCCCTCAGTAACGATTTGTTTGTTGCATAGATTTAATATTTTCGCGTAAAAGATGGTATTTTCTGTGCTTCGTATTTAATATATCTTTTTCTCTTTTATTTGAGCATCAACTCAATAGCTTATTGCCTATTATGAAAAGTAATTAAAACTGACAATCTAATAATTTACATAATAAGTATCTGATATGATTGAAACTGGCATATTAAGAGGGCCTGTATTTCACTTTTATTATTTAAATACTGGTTACCTAATGGAAAGCAAAAGACTGTTCTTTAAAGATGATTCATCTTCATGCTTGCGTTTGCTGCAAAGTTTACTCCTTAACACTTAAAACAAACTTTGTGGGCGGTATCTTATTTCTATTAAACTCATAATAAACAATATAGTTTGGCAAGTTATCATTTCTTTGATAACACTTCATCATCTACTTTTGTGTGCATGAGATATACAGTAAAACGGAGAAATACTTACGTCTACTTAGATTTATATCTAAATAATTGAAGGCAAATTAAAATGTCATTATATTACAAACAAAAGATTTGAACTAAAATAAAACCAAGAAAATCCGTAGTTATTAGTAAAAACATAATTACCACATATCTAGAACGAAAGTGCTATAAAAATATACAAGTCGTATCAATTATAATACCGATATATCATTTAAAGCCCCTTTCTTTAAAAATAGTACATTTCTTTAAGTTCCATTGATTAGTTTCATTTAGAGTGAAATGTGAAATAACATTTGTTTCACCAAAACTATTTGCATCTGAACAATGATAAGTTTTAGAATGACAATCAGCTTATAAATGGCAGAAAATGGTTTTTTAGAAAAAAAAAAGTATCGTTTTCTTATAGTATAAGAAGCGGTATGTTATGAATTTATTTGTTGAGATTTTGCAAAATTGCTTATCGCAAGCATGCAGAGATGACTCAAAACAATGTATTTTTTTACCAGACAAAACTGCTAATTAAAAATTAATTAAGTCATTTGTCTTCGTAATGTTTTAATGTTGAATAATCGTTTCTATTAATATAAATGTTTGGCAAACACCCGAGAATCCAGGACACGACGTGCTGTTTTTTTAATTATAAAGTGTTACACGAACTTACTAAATGCTATGTACACATTTATCATTATGTACTTACATACTTTGCCTTTTGTAAAAGTAAAGTTACCAAACAAATGTTAGATTGATATTGTAGCGAGGGTACTAATCAAAATTTGCTGACTAAGCTAATACTTTATTTGTGAGCTAATGAATGATTTAATAGTCCTAGACTTAGCTTCAATCTTTCAATGACTATTTTATATAAATTCCTGTTATTTGTGCGACGCTCATCATTACAATGAGTATAACTATTTTTTTGCTAAAACATAATGTAAATTCAACAATTCCGACTTTTTAGCAATGGCACGATGATTTTGGCTTAACTATTTTTTCATAATAATAAAGAAAATATTCTCGTTAGTAATATAACAACCACAAAACAGAAACATTATAGAAAAGAGACTAGTTTCTAAAGAAAACTATGTACATTCCTCAGAATGGATATTGACATTTGTAATAATGATGGGCTGATGATTGTTTTATACTTTCAGCAGGATTATGATTATTGGGGAGTGTAATATCTGCAAAACAACAGCTTAATGATTAACAATAACAATTCAAGAAAGAAATAAACAATACAAGCATATCATAATTGATGGATACGATAGGTATTCACCCATAATGATGTACAGGTATTTAGATAATTAATAAATCAATGGGACTTACAGCATCTCTAAGGAACAGAAATAAGACTGTTAGTAATGAACAACTATTTCCTTAATCGATGAACTTGTGGTAACTATCTGTAAAGATTTTAATACCAATGGCATTGTTAAGTTTCTTAAATGTTTACAAATGAACGTTAATGAAACATGGTCAGTGTTGCTATTTGCGTAGGTAAAAGACTTGTTCAACATGGCAAAGTTTAAATCTGTGCAGTTCTGTTAGATTTTTCTGGCTAAAAACCCATATTTATTATATCTGTAAATCATTATAATAAGGAATATACATTACATAAAATCAATTTAAAAAGAATATACAATAATATGAATATATTAGAAAATGAATAGATGCTACAAAATATATGGTGGTGCAGTTTGCAATTGATAATCTTATGTTGACTATCGTAGTTTTCAGCTCAGTATGGCCATAAATGTATCTATATGCCATTCAACCGAAACAAGCAAAATTATTTACAAACACACTATTATTTCAAACAAATTCAATGTTATTTACAAAGTCATGTTAGATTATTAAAACAAATGAAAAAGAGACCGTAAGAGATATGTTGAATTTAATAATACAATTTAGATACTGATATTTAATAAAATTCGTCAGATACAAAGAATAATTATATTGTATGATCTTAACGTTCAGTTATACAATTTTGTTTTACATTCGTTGAATTGATTTAAACATAGAACAATGTCTTAGCAGATAAAACACACTGACTTTGTTAAGTCTATAATAGCTAATACTAAATGTTTATAAAGTGACTTATTAATATTCGATCGACCCATTTGAAAAGTTAAACATTTAATATAAAATGAAATGTATGGAACTTAACTTTGAAATAAACAAATAACAACTTTATATTTCAAATTAGTAAAACTGTTAAACTTTTAGAGAATGCGACATATAATAATTTATTTATTGATATGTATTTGGTAACTCATGTATTTTACAATCGTAGTGACACATATAATACACTTCTTTAAGAATACTTTTATCCGTTTAAAGCAAGTTAAATCAAATTATATTATCATATCTTCTAACATACAACGGGTAACGCGCCAATGGCAATATACAACTGCGTTTTTTTTAAGAACAAAAACTTATAATTAATATTCTTTGACAAAACTAAATATATTTATTTTTAATTCTAGACTTGCTATGGCCTAAATCTCAACTGCTTTACTTAAAATTGATCAAATAATAGAGTCAAATAGCTGACGCAAAATTTGGTTCCAGCTTTTATTTTTACAGATTTTTAGTAACACATTTAACGCTTTGAAAACTTTTCCTGGCAAGATTTAAAGTAATCTGATTATTTAAAATACTGTTCCAAACTAATTATACACCTTACTGCGTCACTTTAGCAACATACCCATCTTGTAAATGTTTTCAATGTGATGCATTATTATCAGTGCGTTACTGAATTGCGGAGGATGTGGTTAAAAATGGCGTTATGTTCGGATTTTGTGGTGAAAAGCAGGACGGTGTTTTTGCAGATGTGGATAACAAGGGATAAATTTATACAATGCGGTTTCCGGATAAAAGGGTTCAAAATGTAATCTCGGATAAATTAAAAGTTGAGATCTTCTAAAAAGGCTGTTTCGACCTTTCAAAGTGCAAACAAATGAATCATGTCTAAAAAGACTAGTTTAACTTCAGAGTTACATGTTGTACATATGGTAAATTACATGTTATAATAAAAATTTTGTATCTGACAGTTTCATTTGCGGTTACGCATCATTTTAAAAGTGTTATAACATACTTTAACCTTAAATCATTTTTTTAGAAATCAGCTTTTAATAAAAATTTAATACTGTTTTTTATTTTGCAGAAAAAAAATCACTTATAAGCTTAGTTAATAATAATGTCTCAGAATATTGTCACAGTCACAAGAAGCACTTTGAGTCACTTGTTAAATTGTTATAATAAAATTATCTGATTTTAAAATTATCTGATATTTGTCGTTTTAGTCAATAACAAAATTTGAGAATAATATATTCTAATTAAACTTGTTGTTTAGCGTTACTTACTTTTTTTTTTGAAAATAACACTACATGATGTTTCTAATCCCCATAATATCAATGCCCCTGTTCTAAAAATGTAATTGGATTCACGTTGATGCGAAGAGTGAAATATTGAAAAAAAATCATAATTTATATGTTTATTATTTTTATACTTTATACATATACTAGTGTAAATAATTAAGGTACAATTTCACATTACTCAATATAGTTATTTATTCGATATTTATTTGCATTTGCAGTTTATAGAGATAACAGTAACGAATAATTTATAGAAATACAGAATTGACTACCATATGCCTGACAGTAAATTCTTCCCTGGAAAGAATAATGCTACTACTTGATGACTTTAATTGCTTTTGGAAAAACATTCAGACAATATTTTCTTTCATTCATAACACATTTTGTATTTTGTTATTGTTGTTTTTCTTTGTTAAATAAAGACACATTGAATATATCAACAAAAGTTTGGGCAGTCGTTTTTTAGTCTTACCTGAAGCGAAAAAAAAAAACATAGAAAACTTGTCTGTGTGAAATAGAATTATTGTCCCTTTAGACATAAATACAAAAAATTCAGAAAAAAACAACAAACTTGATTATAAAGATTTTTCTTGTAAAGTATGGCACTGTATTTTGTATATTTCAATAATATTTAATTTTAAATTAGGAAAGCCAATGATCATCATGTGTTTTTGGCATTCTCTTTGGTATTTGAATATTTATGCATGATAGTAATGCTAAAAAAATAATAACTGATACAAGCATAAAAATAAGAGTGTCTCTAAATCCACATTGACGTTTTAATTTTAGTTTATTCATGATCTTTAAAACTTACCGTATAAGTACGTATTTACGTCAAGACCCAATATCAAAGGCACAAATAAATTTTAAGGTAAATCAGTACATACGCACAGACACTTCGTATAATTAGAACGGATTCAGAAAATATCAGATTCTAAGAAATGCACACATGTTTGTCTGTAATTAACATATTTATGCATTCATTTACATTCAATCACAGCTGCATGTGCCATAGATAACACATTTCAGCTTCAAATTGCCTACACATATTTATGAATTTAACGCCTTTGGAATGTGGTGGAAACCATTACGGTTAAAAGAAAAATATAGTTGGTGTGATTATCCTTAACAATACCGTCGAATAGATATATACTTGAAAGCTTACCTCATACAGTCTGACACTTTTCGTTCATATTTGTGAAAACTCGTTTTTGTGGGTGATACACTTTTATAGCATTGAACTACATTTAACTGTTTCATATGAATTGCATGGTTGTTTCGAAACATTAAATGTCGTATCATATTCTTTTTGAATATTAAATGTCTTAACATAATAGGTCATATCGTGCATTTTTACATATGTTTGAGTAACAATCGTCAAAACAATGATAATCATTACAGCCTTGTTACAATATTAGTCAGATGAACATCATTTTATAGAAATAAAAGAATAAAAAAATTTACGGCATTTCCAAATGGGTAATTAAAGTTTCCTATTTTAAATAGTAGATTTAGAAAAAAAAACACACACACATCAAACACATGTTCAGTTTATAACAAGTATTTTCTGTATTTTAAAATTGTAGATCATTGAGCCAATTTCCTTGATTCTGTAGACAAAACTTTATTATTTCCTCCACAATATTCTATAAGATAAAAAGATGCTTAAAACTTCAAAAGCCTAAGTCATAATGTTTAGTTTATATAATATTTTTAAATTGGATGCAATTTATTCAGGTATATAAAAATTGTTAGAAAACTATTTAACGACCATACGCCCTTTAGTTAGTATATTGTTTGTGAATTTTTGTAAAAAAGGTCCGAATATGAGGTGTCCTTTTTATAAAGACAAATTGTCATTTATTTTTTAAGAAAAAATATTTTCGTTATTTTTCTTAGATTGCATATTAACTGTGACCATTTACCTCTGGTTATTAGGGATGCAATAAAAAATGATGTATTTTAAATTCGTAAAAGATTCGTAACAAAGTCATAAAGCAGGATGCTACTAATGTTTAGTTACAATTTCAAGAATGAACACATCTGCGGATGTTTCTAACTTTAAAAATGTCTATTCACCCTTAGAGTCAGAACATTTTGATGAAGAATTTAAAATCTCTGTAGAACATGAAATATCCAATATAAAAGCAGGAGCACAGCCAACATTGAACTGCCCAGAACTGTCACCAAATCTCACTCCAGAAATTGTCTTAGGGCATACCAGATCGTTAAAAAACAAAAAAGCTCCCTCGTTCGATATGATCTGCAACGAGCATATACAATATGGTGGCCACAAGTTACTAACTACAATAACAGAGATTTCAATCTTATTATACAGTCAGGAAAACTCAAAAAAAAGTAAAATGGGTATGATTATACTTGTATTTAAAAACAATGGAAAGCCAAGAACACAACCTATAAATTACAGACCGATAACACTCCTGCCTTGCATTTATAAACTCTTTGAAAAAGTATTACATGAACGATTAAACAATTGTGTAAATGAAAATAAAAGAGCTTTCCCAAATAGGCAGCAAAATGCTTACCAAAAGTGCAAAGGAGCAATAACAGCATCCTTTAATTTACAAGAAGGCATTTACCAGAATAATGAACTAAATAGTTATGTATATGTATGCATGTTAGATACTAAACAGGCTTTTGATACGGTTTGGTTAGATAATGTTTTCTACAAAATGATAAAATTAGGTATAACTTGTAAAATTTGGACACTTCTAGTTGACGCACACACAAATATGTCTAGTTGTGTCGCTGCTAATGGCCTTCAATCTAAGTTCTTCCCAGTAAGACAAGGCATTAGACAAGGAGGGACGATTTCTACTTGCCTATATAAATTGTTTATAGATGATTTGATAAACGAATTAGAAAAATAGTGAATTAGGATTAAACATCCTTCATCTTTCTGTAGGGGCGACAACTTTTGCAGATTATAGAGCCCTATCAGCAACTAACCCCACCGGCCTTCAAGAAATGCTTGATAAAACACATCGATATACATGTAAATACAGGTACAACATAAACCCACTGAAAAGAAACATCATAGTATTTGGTAAAAAACGAAAAACACCCCAGGTTCAACTATTAATAGGAGGTTGTCCTATTGATCAGGTTAATAGTGTTAAACATGTAGGAATCTTCCTAAATGACAAACAAAATGACACAGACAAGGTCGAGTGTGCATGCGTAAAAGCAAAAGCATCCCTTTTTCTCTCTACTATCACTTAGAATAGACCCGGCCCATGTAAATCCAATCAAATCGGCTTCGCTTATTTCAAAAATTTGTATACCTAGATTATTGTATGGTTGCGAATTGTGGTCTAACCTTAAGAAAACTGACTATAAACGACTTGATAGATTTGTTAGACTAGCTGCAAAAAAGATACAAGGGTTCTCTTTGCTAACACGAACGGATATGTGTCTTAGTATGTTAGGCTGGAAAAATATTGAATCTGAAACAGCGCTTAGAAAACTAGAGTTTTTAAGACAATTATGTGACATGCCAAACACTGTTTTAGCAAAACATGTGTTCAATGTGAGATAATCAATTTATGTATGTACAGCAGAGGAAAAACAGCGCTGGTTTGTCCCAGATATTGTAACTATTCTTAGGAAATATAATCTCTCAATGTACTTAATAAAGTATAAAGAAAGTGGTGTTTGTCCATCAAAAGAGTCATGGAAAATACTATGCAAAACAAACATGAATATACTTGAAACAGAAAAATGAACCCTAAGGGTGGTTAATGATGGTGACTTTAATAGATTTCGTTTTTTACATACAAACATAGAGAGATCAATTCTAGATCTATGGGAATACTCAACAAGCTTAGAACACGCTGTCCAGATTAGCAAATTATGGATAAGCAAATGTAATAATACAAACATTTCAATGTGTCTTGATTGTGGAACACTCTGCAATGATATCATAAAACATGTTGTTGTAACTTGTAATAGAATGGACATTTTTCGCGAAGAATTGTTTAAAACTTTGTATAATTTATTTGGCAAAGATGTTGTTTCAGAAATATTATTAAGTGATAGCGAAACGAAGTTTCAAAAACGTATAGGCAGACGCCTGTTATCATAACAAAACAGGAATGTTCATAAAATTGTTTTCAGATTAGCAATCGCTTATGTTTACTATTGCATTAAAAATGCAAGATGTATACAAATCTCGCAGAGACGATGATTTTACTTTAAAAGTACCATGTAAATATGCGTTGTCATAATTATGTTTTTTAGAAAGGAAATACGATACTGGCATCAGTTATAGCTGTATAAGCATCTTAAGTATATCACAAGAAAAAAATGTATAATGAAAATGTAAATACTCATGTACTCGTATATAATCTATATCTATTTGATAATTATTTTTAGTTTTAGTATAAAATTCAGATTTTAATATTTACACTATTTTCACTTTTTATTTCAAGTTGCATTTGCTCTGTACTTAACCAATATGTTATGCATGTTATTAACACCAATGTTTCATAGTTATGCAAAGTTGTATATATGTTTAATTGTTAGCTTTCACTTTATAACAATGTATTATTATGTAAATCACTTAAATGTGAAAATAAAGAGTAAATAAAACATTAATAACTACTTGCAAAACAAAAGAGAAGCTATCAATAAGAAATACGGTTCACTGGTACGACAATGGCTTTTGCAGAAAAAAACATCAGTTAGCACTTGAAAACAAAACATGTTTCACAGGAAATTTCACGGTTCATTACACAATCTTTGTACGCGAACATTTCTCAGGATGTCATTCACAACCTAAAAGATTTAATCATCTTAGAAATATAATAATCCCTATAACAAGAACTTTTCCTTTATATTTATTCGAAGTTTATTTTTTGAATTAGATGAATTAGTTATTTTATCCGTTGAATAGTTTAAATCTTAACTAGGACCTTATTTTCAGCTTAATCGTAACAGTACCGTGTAACGTGTAAGTATGTATCAAAAATATCACATCACATTATAATAATAATTTCTTTCAAGTTTTAATATGTTATAGGGTTCATTACAAATCTTCAACGGAATTTCTAACAGTCATCACAAGATAATAGTCTGAAGTTTAATTATATGATATTGATAAGACACGATCAATTGATGTTTGGTTACGAAACGAGCCGATACTGAATTCTATATATTGCATGTGCCATCAACACGGTTACCTACATTAGTGTGACTAGTATATTTACTCAATGTTATCCTGTCTGGTTTTAACTTATGCAAAACGTTACTGAGCATTAGCTTTTATCCACAGATCTTTATGTAAATGTTCATCACTTTAGTTAAATATATACATGGTCTGACATATCGATTTGGTGGTATGTTTGTATTAATTCTCTCATTTCTACATGACTTTTAAATATATAACATATATAATAATAAATATTGGTTGTTATATCAGATTGATTTATGAATGAAACACTTGTATACTCCCTTAAGTGATTATGACAGAGCATGTATAAACCTTTCCATCTTATTTATCTTAATTTTGAAGTATACGATCAATATACTTACGGAACTGTAATTGTTTTATTAATCAAATAAAACTTACAATGCTAAACTACCGTGATACTCTTTGAGATCAACAATTGCAATAAGCCCAGCAGTTTCAGATCCCCTGTCGAAATTCCATTTTATTTAGTTCCGCCCATTGTTTTCTCGTTTAGGGCAAAAGCATTCTTTTACTTGGGGATCATACGCCGCTTTTCATGGAATGGCACAACTGTGTCACATTGAAGGTTCCATGATGCCGTACGAACACATCTGCGGATGTCTCTTTATTTAAAATTTCACCCTTTTTTGTTAAATGTTGAATTCTTCTTTAGCCGGTGATAAGGGGCGTGGACGTTAACTTGCATTTTCCAGTACCGTCCATGAACAGGCTCAATCAAACTGAGCCTGCAACATTTTTAATATTATCGTGTTGAGCTTTCTTTAGGGATTCTGTTTTACTCTATTTTTTGGGTCATTAAAATGTATATTTTTTTGTAAATTATTAAATACACTAATAAAAGTTTAAATATTACACAACAATATTTATTTTTAAATATCTTTCTTCATTTATTTAATGAATACTTTACCTTTCAGTACAAATGTATGTATACGCCATAATACAATTCAGGAAAGAGTCACGTTCATGAGAAGAGTGTATAAAACTATTTGGTTGGATAGCAGTAATTTGTATTTTTATGATTCGAAGAATAATATATCAGCAGCATTCTTCAAAAACACTAGATTTATTTAAATTCAAATGATATATGTTTGAAAAACATGACTGTGTCAATAATGTTATATATTTCAGTTAATTTAAGTTAGGTTGGTAATTTATTTGCAGAACAACATTTAGATCTAAAAGATCATTCGATGAAGCATGAACTTTTAGTACATTAACATCCAATAGAAACGACATACAAATGTGGCTATTTAGAAAATAATCTCTCATGTATTTTTTGCAATAAATCACCAATCAACTATTTTGATGGTTAGTTTCGTTTAAAAATCATGAATAATGTTTATTGAACCATGATATGATGCAATATCGTTCTTTACAATCTTTTCAGAAAAAACTAACAATAGTCGTTCCTTTTAATGTTAAGTAATACTCTAGCAGAAACAAGATTTGATAGATTAAGGCAAAGAAGCATAAATACAACTGCACGTATTTAATTTAATGTTCCAAAATCTTACTTACATCTTGCAGGGACGCCCTCGGTAGCTTATTGATCATTTTGTATTATATTGAATCTCTTTGAACGCTCTACAAAAATATTGTATCTCGAGCTTGTAATGGATGCATTATACATGCGGCTTATTACTTGATTTAATTCAAGATTATTTTGCTTTTATAAGTCATCGATTACTCCATTGTTACTGTCAAATGAATAAGTAATAGATTAATTATGATTAATTTTAATTAAATTTTTCATAATTACTTTTTCATTTTGATAATTTAAAGCAAATGTTATGGAATCTGCCTTAAAGTTTCATAAAATGCTATAGAATTCTTATATGATACAAATTAGATTACAAATTACACTTAATCATACTTCTTCAATAGTCTTCTGTAGCTTATACCATTTCATCACTTCAAATGTTTATTATCAAACTGTAATCTCTGAGGTTTAAACTGTTCAACAATATTTAATGTTTACTCTGCAGGGGCAGATTGTAGCTGTAACAATGAATTTTGTTTGGACTGCTAACAACCGCACGGCATCATAATTAACAGTTACATACTTAAAATTTCTGTATATGATTGTAAAGAATCGAGTTATGTGGAACAGAAGTTACTTCCGCAATATCAGTATCACAATACATAAGTCTAGTACCGGAAACATATTACGCAGATATATAATTGATAATTCTCTACTAGCTAGTCCAAATATTAACCCTAAGGCAACAACAAGGTTGACAGAAGTGTCAAATATATGTTTGATTGGTTTAGACTCTCAATTAATTACCTTAAACAATGCTTAATCTTTGCATTCCAGGTATTGTCTGACAAAATACACCACGTAATCATATAGAAGTCATTAATTGATCATATACACATCGTATTGTGCTTGTAATTGATTAAACTATGATAAAAGTAATGTAATCAGACAAATGCATGCTTAATGATTACTTCTGAATAATGAAAAGTAATAATCGATTATTATTTGATTAAATTACCTTTAATGATCAAAAAACGTCTGAATTGCACATATTATTTAAATATTAACTCATACTCGTATTCATTTTAAGTTTAAGTGTTATTATTGGAAATTCATATACCAAAAATCATATTAATGATATGACCAATACCATGAATACCATACTCTTCAATCGAACAATATATAATATTTAAACTTTGAAGCTGTTTGAATGTAGGACTGATGATTAGCATCGATATTAATACTATTATTAAACAAAGTATAACAAATGCGGTGAAACAAAATATTGGCTCATGACAAGGTACATGTATGCTGTAGTGGTTGAGCTATTTGTTGAACAGTGTAAATGAGGCATGTATGCTCTTAAGTTTTTATCCCAAAAATACATTTACAGTGATTCGTTTTACTACATAAAGTACTACTGTTTTCCATCATAGTCATTCTCGGTACACTTCATATTTGGCGACAATTGAATACTCACACGCCGTTTTTATTAGGCATAACTTTTTATGTCACTGTACAGCTCATTGTTTGGTTAATTACAAATAATGAACATGCATCAGTTGTGTTTTACATTCAGGCCACTCAAATGTCTTTTTTTCTCACATATTTCTGATAGACTCTTGAAGCATGGCCGAGAGAATAATTCTTGTTTTATTAAAATACAATGATAATGTCGTACTTATATTTTTCGTCGTTCTATGCATCTTTGAAATTAATAAACCTTAATCAGTTGACATTGAACAATGTTGTGATCCTAAACAATATCCGTCATTGTAGGTAAACATAATCACTAAATAAGCTTTTGCGAGTCTAAATAATTCAGTGTGTTTTGTTTATCGTTAACAGCACCTGTTTATTTCTATCACTGTATGATATATTGCAAGGTTATTCTCCTCTTTCAAATTATACCATTGCTCGCGAGCACTTAAAGTATATGCTTTACCCTAACTGTGAATCCTTCCAGAAACATCACATTTATATAAAAAATATGTTTCTTTTAAATATATCTTAACATACACTTTATTTCCTCTATAAATATGATAACAAGTACTGAAATACCATTGTGGATAGATAAAATAAAGACAACTTGACATGGTTGACTTTAAATAAGTCATTGATAACAGCGAGCAGGATGTCAGATATAACAAAGGACACGTTGGCATTTTCTGCCATTTCGACATTGATAAAATAAACCTTATATTATTTCAGCCTTAAATAAATTAAAATCTTTATACAAGTTTAAATGAAATTTTATTGTCAAATGTCTCAGATAGCATTATCAATGACTCAACAATATGTAATTTTAGTGAATCGGTATGAGTGATATATTGTAGATTATAGCTTTACGATTTATTCCCTATCATAATAATGCTAAACTTAAAAGTTCTCTTTCTTTATAAAAAAAACAAGCTGGTCATGATCATGCCTCTATAGAATTTTGAATTGTTTTTGTACCAAATTCTAAAAAGAGAAAAAGTACAAACAGCAACAAAAAATAAAATAATAAATGACAAAATGATTAAATCAAACACATACTAGATACTATTTATCAATAAGTGTGTATTGGGACAATTGTTTTGCCTTAATGGCATAAAGATGGTATTTTCACGTTTTATGTAAAATGTAATACAAATTTTCATTTACACAAAACAAAAGAATATTCTAACGTATATTAGGAACAGCACATAAATTATTATCACATATATATTCGTCGTATTAGGTTTTATAATGCAAGGTTGAAGCGAGCTTTTACTAACTTATGTAATAAACCAGCTGGTACCTGGCTGTATTATAATACTAGTCTAATGGATTCTATGATGTCATGCTTTCATCAACTTCAATGTTGTAGCTACAACAATAATGTATGCAATTCATATACTATAATTTAATTGACATGGTTTTGCACTTTAAATGATTCAGCTGATAAGTGAGTTTCAGATGTCTTCCTTTGAAAAGTCTGAATTAAGTTATCAATTTTGCAAGATACGTGCTCGATTCCTTATGCCAAAGGGGAAAGGTTTAGACATCTGACAACTTAACCCATAAGCAGTTATCAAATTAAACATAAAAAATCTTATATAACTGTTGGCACCATTACATATTATGTTCTCTGAAAAGCAAGGCGTATAGCATGTATTAATTGCATTCCATTAGAGGTATCTGATTTGCCATTATCTGTAATTACAGTTTATCTGCCAAGAAGAAATAGTTTGAATTACATCAATTCTGAATATTTTATATAATAGAAATATTGACTGAAATAAGAACTTAAATGAATTAAAGTGCATTTAATCAAGCGACTGTACTCAACTCAACTTGATATCAACATGTCTGGAATTATTCCAAGTTACGCAATTTACGAGTGGGTTTTTGTTCTTTTTCGTGAACTAAACATGCAAAGTATGTAAGTTTTCTTTAGCCTATGCCCGTTCTCTTCCATTTGTAATGATATGCAATCGTGTACATGTAGCTGTTTCAGCTTAGGTAAAAAAGAAGGCAGTTGTGATTACTAGAACATCTGAATGACAATGTTATTATCATATGACCTGCCATCAACCGCGAGTTTACTACACGAATTTTATTATATCTCTACACTTACTTCAAAGTTACTATTTAAAGTATTTAGTTATATAACAAGCTGAATAGGTATATCTTGACATGAAATACTAGAAATAATCAGAGGCATATATTGGCATGAAATACTAGGAATAATCCTTACCTTTGTAAAGCTACAAGTATTACATTGAAATGAAGTAGATAAGAAATAGATTATATACTTACTACAGATCATTTTTATATATACTTTATGATAGTACTTGAAATAATAATAATGATGACTTTGCAAAATGTTCTCCTGTGATAAGTAATATTTCGGTAAGATTTGGTTAAGAGTTTTTAATATGTTTTTCTGAAGGCAATCCTTGAAATTATCACATAATGCAATCATTATAACATTAGATATTTAAGAGCAGAAATCCTCAAGCGCCCAAATTATATGGTGTTCTTTACCTGCATCATTATGTTACGACAATGTTCCAGATAATAAATACAGAACTCAAAAGTGTTCTTCAAAGATCATTTGCAAACTTGAAAGATATTATATACTGTCCGAACAAAATTGTGCATACCAAGACTTTTGATTAAACTTAAAATTTCATTTCCGACCCAACTCCTTTTATATATTGAACTTCCTTGGCTACTCTTGATGCGATGTCAATGTTTCATGACAGTCTTATATTGAAACGTATAAGATGAACGATAGCTACAAACAGTAATTTCCTTTCGTCATCTTACGTTGAAATTAAGGTAATGCTTCATTCTCGGAAAATGAAAGTGTTCCAGTTTTCCTCACTTGTGAACTGATTCAAAAAGCTGAATCAGCAATTGCAAAATTTTAACGTTTACTGTATGTGCTCTCAGCAGGTTTCTCTTTAAAGAAATGATTTGGTTACAAGCTTGCATTTTTTTAAAGTGCATCTTTTTGGAATACTTTAGCTAGACCAGTGATGTGTATCTTACTCTTAGATTAAAACAGCCGTAATTTTGGTTTTTTATAGCCTGTCATAATTTATATTTTTATCTTAATCTATTTTATATTTTTGAATTATATATTTTAAATCCATTAATAGCGGACAAAACAGGTAAAAATAAATTAGCCGAATGACCTCCTTTTTATATCTGTTACAGACCAATTTTAAATAAAACTTACATATTAAACAAAATAACGAATTTATCTATTTGAGTATTTCTGAATCCGCTTTTAATTAGTCCCCTACCGGTTTACCGGAGGGGACTTTAGGTTTACCCTCCGTCCGTCTGTCCGTCCGTCTGTCCGTCCGTCTGTCTGTCAGTCCGTCAGTCCGTCCGTCCACAAAACTGGATCACGCTATAACTTGAAAAGTACTGAAAATATTTTTATGAAACTTGGTATATGGATAGATGGCAGTTTGGAGATTATGCACGTCTTTTTCTTTTCTTCCTATGTTGAAAATTCTGGTTGCTATGGCAACAAATAGGCTGAAAATATGGCAAATTTTACACATAAACTGGATCCAGTGATAACGCCAAAAGTACTGGAAATATATTTATGAAACTTGACATATGGGTAGATGGCAGTCTTGGGATTATGCACGTTTTTTCCTTTCTTCCTATGTTGAAAATTCTGGTTGCTATGGCAACAAATAGGCTGAAAATATGGCAAATTTTACACATAAACTGGATCCAGTGATAAAGCAAAAAGTACTGGAAATATTTTAATGAAACTTGACATAATTATGGGTAGATGGCAGTCTTGAGATTATGCACGTCTTTTTCTTTTCTTCCTATGATGAGAATTCTGGTTGCTAAGGCAACAAATAGGCTGAAATTATGGCAAATTTTACACATAAACTGGATCCAGTGATAAAGCAAAAAGTACTGGAAATATATTTATGAAACTTGACATATGGGTAGATGGCAGTCTTGGGATTATGCACATCTTTTTTTTCTTCCTATGTTGAAAATTCTGGTTGCTATGGCAACAAATAGGCTGAAAATATGGCGAATTTTACACATAAACTGGATCCAGTGATAACGCCAAAAGTACTGGAAATATATTTATGAAACTTGACATATGGGTAGATGGCAGTCTTGGGATTATGCACGTTTTTTTCCTTTCTTCCTATGTTGAAAATTCTGGTTGCTATGGCAACAAATAGGCTGAAAATATGGCAAATTTTACACATAAACTGGATCCAGTGATAAAGCAAAAAGTACTGGAAATATTTTAATGAAACTTGACATAATTATGGGTAGATGGCAGTCTTGAGATTATGCACGTCTTTTTCTTTTCTTCCTATGTTGAGAATTCTGGTTGCTATGGCAACAAATAGGCTGAAAATATGGCAAATTTTACACATAAACTGGATCCAGTGATAAAGCAAAAATTACTGGAAATATTTTAATAAAACTTGACATAATTATGGGTAGATGGCAGTTTTGAGATTATGCACGTCTTTTTCTTTTCTTCCTATATTGAGAATTCTGGTTGCTATGGCAACAAATAGGCTGAAATTATGGCAAATTTTACACATAAACTGGATCCAGTGATAAAGCAAAAAGTACTGGAAATATTTTATGAAACTTGACATAATTATGGGTAGATGGCAGTCTTGAGATTATGCACGTCTTTTTCTTTTCTTCCTATATTGAGAATTCTTGTTGCTATGGCAACAAATAGGCTGAAATTATGGCAAATTTTACACATAAACTGGATCCAGTGATAAAGCAAAAAGTACTGGAAATATTTTTATGAAACTTGACATAATTATGGGTAGATGGCAGTCTTGAGATTATGCACGTCTTTTTCTTTTCTTCCTATGTTGAGAATTCTGGTTGCTATGGCAACACATAGACTGAAAATATGGCAAATTTTACACATAAACTGAATCCAGTGATAACTCAAAAAGTACTGGAAATATTTTTATGAAACTTGACATATGGGTAGATAGCAGTCTTGAAATTATGCATGTTTTATCGGTTCTTCCTATTTTGAAAAAAAATATCAGTTGCCTTGGCAACAAATAGGCTTAAAACATGGCAAATATAACAATATTTGTGATTAGTCAAAAAGAGCTGAAAATTTTTATGAAATTGCATCTTTAATTCAAGAGTTATCTCCTCTTAAAGAATTTTGCTTTTAAAATGTTATATTTTGGTAACAGGGATGTTTCAAATATTAACTTTAGAGTGTCCTTCAGTCCGTCTGTCTGTCTGTTCATAAAAACTGTTTCCTGTGATCACTTTTAAAGAACTTTTCCAACAAGTTTACTTAAAATAGAGAAAAATTGAAACATTAGTGAATGGCCAATGGCCCTTCAGAATGTTGATGGGGTTCTAACCGGTAGGGGACTTATGGATTGCTTGCAATACTAGGATAATTGCTTGATAGTATTTAGTTCAACATCACTACATTGATTTAAATTTAAGTTCTCTTTTTTCTCCATTGTAGAGTATATGTCTTCATTATTGAAACATTCATTCAAACTGTGAATTCAAATTAATGACGACATGTGGAACATTCAAAATGACGTATGGTGTTCAAAAACATTTCTCTAATCAGCAATGTGGTTCTGTTACCAATGATAAAGAGGAAAATAAGTTATGAATTAAATAATTTATAATTTTGATTTAACAAGTAAATTCTGTAGAAGAAAAATCCACATAAAACGATGTCTGCTATGATAGAAAATTTCAGTAATTTAAATTTTACTTAAAGTAATTTACGTATATAGCAAATAATCATCAAAACAATAAAAAAAGTGTGTTATCATTACGCCAAATGTTTTCTTAGGAATTCAACTTAGGATATAGAATGATTCGTGAACGAATAAAGAGGTAACAAATTACATGTAGGCCTTTAATTTCTACCATAATGATAATAATGGCATTATGATTGCATTCTTCTGTCTTCCCGTTGATGTGTGATAACACATTTAATTTTTTTAGAACATATAACTGTTTACTTGAACAAAAACTTTATAGTACAAAGAGCATAACATTTTCACATATTGCCTGTTTAGTACATACAACATCTGTATAGTTAATACGAATGTTTTCTTTCTTCACCAGTAGACCATGAAATCACAGACTCAATGAAAGAAGGGAAGCAGATACACTATGCTTTTTAAGATTTTCATAAATAATAACTTAACAACACTTAAACGATACCATGACACATACATATGGCTATTAGATCTTTAACGTTTTAACAAAACATTGGGTGTTTTTCTAAACATAATTTGTTTATCTTCACATTAGGTAATATAAAAACAGAGAAAGCCTATGAATAATGCTCTTCTGCAGGTTAATAAATAATTGAAAATATCAAATATTGTTCCTATATTCCAACTCAATTTCTGTTTGAGTTTATACGTTTACATTATCACTATTATTATATCAATTATTATGAACAAAACACGTTGTTAATAATTTATGTACTAATTATGATATATGTAGATATGCGAACATTATGAGTGTAAAGAAAGTAAGAAATGTTTTTATATAACATCTTAGTGTAAAGTTCTTCACTTATGTCTACGCTGTTTAACTTTTAACAAGTGTATGCTTTGAATAGTTATTAACAAATAAATTCACGCGTTAAAATGTCCTTAAAACGGATAATTTGTTTAAGTGTTGATATAAACATAAACGAAGTAAATTTCATTTGTCAGATATGCAAATTAGCGCATTTACATAGAATTCGGTTCGTGCAGTCGTAATTAATGTAACCATATGGAAAACTAAGTTAATCACTACATCATTAAATATTCAGGCCGTTCCGTGCGAAAATAATTGAATTACTTTTTAATCTTAAAATCTGCTTACTGATAATATTACTACTTGCTTTAATATGTTATCAAATGATGATTACTTCAATAAATGTCTTACATAACTCACAAATGGTATAATGGTTTGCAGAGCAAGGTCAATTAAATTCTGTGTTCTTTTCACACAATATGTACGGTGCCTTATCCGAAAAGCTGAGGAAACAAAACCTTGAACCGCAGAATGTCTGCGCTTGATAGCGTCTGCCCGTGGTTACAATGATGGGATTAAACTGTCACAAACGTAATTATAAACACATAAGAAAACAATTTCTCAAATAGTGAGAAAGTGCGATACAAGTATGTTTCTAACGTAAGCAAAATAAACAAAATAAACGTTGTACGTTAGTATATGTGTATATATGTCAGAATATATTGCTATATTTCGACCAAAGTGGACAACTTGGCTCCTGCAGGAAAACAGAAGGATAGTTTATCAGATTCTGCCTTTCATTATACTATTAATAAAGTAGGATTGTAGTTTTCATTTAGGCTCTTCTAAAAGCTTAATATCTTTTCTAAATCAATCTTTTATATTTCTTTATCGCAGTAATTTGATAATTGTTATGTTGAAATTGCACCTCAATTGCATAAAATAAACTGATCCAGCAAAAGAGTCAAGCAACTGACACAATACCTTTAGTATAGTTTTTCAGTTACACATTAATCCTTTCAAAGCCTTCCTTACAAGCTGTTTCTGGTTAAATTCGAAATTACCACTATATTATATAATTAAAAACTGTATATAATAATTGTATAGTCTACTGCACATGTTACTTGCACAGTAGCCGACAAAGATATTAAACTTTTAAAAAACTAAAGTGTCACAACAATAGTTCTTACGAATAAAAAACAGGTGAAAGAATAAGGTAGTTTATCTATGGCATGATCTGTCTAATAGCATTGTATACACTGATATAAAGAAATGAATGGAGACAACATGAAATAGATATTATCCAAATGGCGTCGTTTATTCTACAACTTTTTAAGAAAAATATCCAAGCAATGCCATATATCCAAGATTACCCATCTTTCAAATGTTCTCTAAATGATGCAGTAATTTTCAGTGCATTATTGTTACGGTATTGCGGAGTTTGTGGTATAAAAGGCGTTTTCTTATGACTTTGTGGTTTAAAAGGGGCGGTGTTTTGGGGGATTGGTTAAAAAAGGGCGTTATTCCGGAAGATTAATTAATACTTGGTGGTTTCCGGAGGATGGATTTGGAATGTAATCTCGGATAAATTAAAAATTGACACCGAAAGGGTATCTTTTAAAAAGGTGCATCGACCTTTATTAGTGCAAACAAATGAATCATATCTAAGAAAATGATTAAACTCCAGTATAAAATGTTATATATGTTGTAAATAACATGCTAAAAAATATATTGTATCTGACAGTTTAATTTTCGGTAAAGCGTCATTTTAAAAGTGTAATAGCATACTCTAACCTTAATCCACATTTTTCGGAATATTTACAACTATTCACTTATAAGCTTAGTTAATATTATCGTTTCAGAATAGTAGTTTTCGTCATTTTGTTTGTTAACGGATCGAAACATAGTAAACGTATGCGAATTTTGTCATTTTTGTCTTAAAAATAGATAGAATAGATGGCTTTACACAATTTACAATTTGGCATCAAATCATTGTACAAATAATTTTCATGAATTCTACAGAATGTAAGGGGTATACTTTTCCAAACACACAAAAAAAACATTATACTTAAAGTAAGCATTGTTCGTCATATTTATTATTTCGATCAATACACTTTTATACCTTTTGTTATGATAAGAATAGATTTATGCTTGTTTCATGATATATATATATCTGTAATCTTTTGCCTACTCTAACGTTAAGGCCAAGGTCACTGTTATTTATATAACAAAATCGGCTTCTGGTCAATAACTGGAGTTAGGAATAACATATTAAGATAAAACTTGATGTGTAACAAGCTGATATATATACCTCGCTTAGAATTGCTTAACGGTCCTTTTAGGGTCAGGATCAAGGACAGTATTTCTTAAAGAAAAACAAATGGTTTCTAGCTAGAATTTGTAATAAGATATTGTCCGTAGCAAGCTTATGTGAAGCTTTAGTAGTTCTATTTTCTTTTGTGTGTGTGTTGTTTTTGTGTTTTTTTTTATCTCCCAGGATCATGATCACAGTTACTAAAAATTGAAATAAGGGTTTTTGTCAATATGGTAATTCAATATTTCAATTAAACTTGTTGTATAGCATTCCTTCATGTTAATGCGAGTCAAAGATATAAAAGCTACTTGACATTGGTGATAAATAAAGAGCTATTTGTTATTTATTTATTGGGAGATCAATCTACTATTTTGTTGCATTGGTTTGACCCAGCAGTGTTAACATTCCTTTTTATAAACCCATATCACCTCATGTTAAAATTTCAGACGAAAGTTTCTGTTGTTAAAGTGTCACCGTATTCGGCAAATTAACATTCAACTCAAACCACCATCAAACCGGTTGCCTTCAAGCAAAGAAGAATCCACTTCTTAAAGCGAAAATTCGAGAAATCAAGGTCGATTTAAATATTCACGTTAAAAAGTACAATCAGAGCCGTAAAAAGAAACGAGCAATTAATTTACCGGAAAGAACCTACAGAAAAGACAATTTCAAAATGATAATACTATGATATAACAATTTTTAAGAATGGCAAACTAATTTTTTTTTCGATAAATTTATAAAGTGTGAAATTTATTGATGAATATGTTTGCATATCATTTTCTACTTAATTCTCAAGTTTGTTATTAATTACCATAGGGCGATAAGTATGACCGTTTCCTACCTCTATAAATAGATTTCGGACTTATAGCTTTCGAAATCATGTAAAGCAATTCAATAAATCAGAACCCACTGTGTACTACAAAATAATTAGTAATTTACTGTGTAAGAAATAAATTACCGAATTTAAGTTTATTATGAGTTTATTTTTTGTTTAGTCTTTTAAACTGCATTCGCTTTGAAATTTGTTCTCGTTCTCACTCATTAATATGACATGACATGCTGCGAATCACCGAAGGGGAAACCAATTTGTGACTTTACACTATAGTAATCGGAAGGGATTCTCCGTTCCAAATTTTTTAAGCTGTAAATCGAAGGGATTAATTGATGAAAATCGGACCTTTGGACAAAAATAATTGTACACACAAATATCTCCGCGCCTTTGGGCGCGGATCAATAACGGATTCTTAAAAAATCAGATTCTAAGAAATGCACACACACAGGTTTGGGTGAAACATATTTATGCATTCATTTATATTCAGTCACAGCTGCAAGTGCAATAAATAACACATTTAAGCTTCAAATTGCCTACCAATATTTGAATATTTGTTATATTAAAGCCTTCGGAATGTGAATGAAACCATTACGTTTAAAAGAAGTACTATGTTGTTGTGGGATTATCCTTAGAACGTTTGAACGCTAACCTCATCCTGTACAACCTTTATCGTTGATAGTTTTAAAGACGTTTTCGGTAGTTTTCTGTGCGCATCGTTATGCGCTTCCAAGAAAGATAATCACGGATAATTACTCTTCAAATGAAGGTCAAGTTGAATAGTATTCGGATAAGTGTTTAAATTTCGGCTATAAGCAAATAGTGAGTAAATAATACAGAATAGATATTTCTAAATATTCAAAAGGAGATCGGTTCAAAAGAATAAGAGGTCGTTTAGACAACATCACATAAAGGATTTCTCCAAGCATTAGTACGACAGCATTGATGATAATTCTGCGCGCGTTACCCCACCCACTTGTGGTATAGTGACGAAAGTGCGTCGCGACTTGATTACTGGCAGACAACTGGGCAAAGAAGTTTAAAATGATATATTTTAAAAGTGTTGAATAAAAAAAAACAAAATTAATATCTAAGAAATGTTCCGAATTTCATTATTTTCTTTGTAAATTTCTGAATACTTGCTTACTGTTCGGTATGTTAGTCGAGTGAAAAATAATATGGCCCTAGATATGTTTTTAGAAAGATAGTCAGGATCATTTACTTAATATAACATCAAAAGAAAAAGAATTTTTATTACAACAATGTTTGTGTTGTATATTTGACAATACATTTAGTATAACACTGATATTTCTTAAGAAAGCGTGGTAATTTTGACATTTGGCATATGCGGTAACCATGGAAACTGCCCGTTTACAAAAAACTAACACGTCAACATATATATTTTATTTCTATTTTTGAATCCACCATCAAATGTTACTTGATATATCAATAATGTAGAAAATTCTATGAAAGAAATTTCTTGATAGCTTTAATTTTTTACAGAATTCATGTTTATTTTTCTCATTTTTTGTTTCGTTAAAAAGCATAAAAAACTCTTTTTTTTTAAGAAATATGTTCCAATTATCGTTTGTTTTATACAGAACCCTAAGATAAAGCAAGCTTTGTATAAAATTATGTTTATTGTGAGTGTAATAAGCTATTTTATACATTATTATAACACAGTTTGGCTATTTTGACAATTTTGAGATATACGGTTACCATGGAAACTGCCATTTTTCAAAAAAAATCCAACACGCCAACCAACATATATTTTTCGTTTTCTTTTTGAATTTGTCATTAAATTTTACACAACATACAAAAAAATTAGAAAATCCTATGAAACACTTTTTTCAATATCTCTAATTATTCTCAGAATTCATGTTTATTTTTCTCATTTTTTGTTCGGTTGAGGAACATGGAAAACTCATTTTTTAAAGAAATATGTTCAGATTATCATTTTTTTCATACAGAATCATTAGATAAGGTTATCTTTGCATAAAACAATGCTCGTTGAGTGTTTTAAGCTATCTTATACATTTTCTATTCGTTATAACACAGTTAGGCTATTTTGACAGTTTTTAGATATACGGTTACCATGGAAACTGCCATTTTATAAGAAATCCAACGCGTCAACATATATTTTTATTTTTATTTGTAAATTCGTCATTAAATTTTACTCATCATACAAAAAATTTAGAAAATTCTATGAAAGGATTAATTTTTCATAAAACTGTAGAAAATGTCTTTAAAAACTCGTTTTCGTTAATGATGCAATTAATGATTTTAAAGCATTTAACTGCATCAAACTGTTTCATATTAGTTGTATTTGTTTATTAATACATTATCCAAAATACGAATACAGAACAATAAACGTAAAAAAGTATAAATTCATAAGCAAATGTACATGTGTGTTTAAGAAACTATTGTGTTCAAAACTATTATCGTTACTTTTTCTAAGCTGCCATAACTTGAACTTTTTATCAGTGTATATCAGGAACGATTGATCGTCTTTTAAACCATATAAGATATGTTATACATTCCGAAAACAGGATACGTAGACAAATCATCTTATTTAGTACGGGGATGCATAAACCACATGAATTTTTTGCAAACCCAACAGTAAATTTTTTGGAAAACAAGGAGAACCATCAATAAGAAATGGGTTTATTGGTATGATATTTTTTTGCATAAAAAATAGCCCCAAAAATTAAAAGAAAAACTTTTGCTAAGGATTTTAGGGGTTCTTTTCTGTTAAATGTAGAAAAGTGCTAGAATCAGCACAACTTTTAAAAATATTACCCAAAGTAAATCCGTGTTTGTTTTGAAATGTTTTTTTGTATTTGAATAAAAATTTAAAAAAACCTCCATGAATTTTTTTTGAGTTTTCAACTATTGAAAAGAATAAATTATCTATTACATATTTGTTATAAGGTTCATTACAACCCTCAACACAGGAAAAACGATAATTTGTTAAGTATTGAATCATTTTTTTGTTTCTTAAAAATAAGATGTATATACTTGAATGATTATTTAATAACCTGCCATGAATTTCTCTTGCAGTCTTCAACTATCTGAATCAAGAATATCACATTATCTATAATTACACTTTTATGTTATAGGGTTCATTACAAATCCCCAACACAGTGTCAGACAGATAACTTTGATAACGTTTAATTATATGATAGGGATAAAAACAGGCTCAATGGATGTTTGATTATGAAATGAGTCGAGAATAATTTCTACAGTTTGCAAAACATGTGCCCTCATCATGTTTACCTGGTTTTACATTGGTATGCTTGATTTCTAATTAAGTGTGTATATCTACCTATTATCTTTTATTTTTGAAAATCCAGTAGAATATTTTATCTTTATTGAGACATATTTAATTTTTTGTTTGATTTTTTTCTGGTTTTCGGGATAACATTTCTAAACCAAAAATGATTGAAATGGTACTATACATATCCATTATATAAAAATAACATGTTCTATGTATTTATTGGATTATAAGCTTTCGGGCAGACATGAAGTTATATTGCTATGCCAGACATCAAAGTGATCTCGTATTAGTGTTTATTATATGTTTTCCTTTATATTCTCCTCATGTATTTGAAATTATACAAACTTTGAGTTATTGTTTTTTGAACTGAACTCTGTACTACACATTCATTATATTTCTTCTTGTTGTAAAGCAATGACGTGATGAAAAGAAATTATTGGTTAATATTTATTTATAATAAATATGTATGTAACTTTCGTAATAATCATTTTAAGTAAGAATGATAGAACATGTAAGAAAACTCTTTCATCTAATTCAATTTTTGTAGATCATCAAGGTAATTTGATTATTATAATTCGATAAAAAACGAGCTGTTCCCTTATTTGTTTCAGACAATAAGAGAAAGGTCATTTACATTTCTCTTGATTTTATGTACGTACATTTATATACATGTATGTTTACAACAATGGTCATTTAAAAGTGTTGCTTTTCAGTTAAAATGACAATCTGATATGAGTACATGTACCTTTCTTTTTTAGATTAATAAGCTAGTCTTAAGGTCATTATTAATACGCTATGATTAAAAACCTCTAGAAAAAGCAAACACTTTACATTTACATATAAAAACCCAAAAGAAAACAAATTTATGCACTTGAGAACAATTAAAGATATTATTTGCTTACGATGATGTTATTATATTATGGTGTAGTGGGTTCGAAAAATATCAAAGTTAATTCAGTATCATCTATGCATTAACACAGAGTATTAATATTCAATAATAAAACAAAGTAAACGGCACGCAATTTGATTATTTTAAAAATAAATGTATATATTTTAATTTGTTTATATGTTGTTTTTTATTTCGAATGATTTCGAATGATCAATATCACGTGTAAAAATATCTGGTGTAAAATATTTCTTGAAAGTTTCCAAACAAACATCACCAATTCTAACTTTTATGTAACTTAAGAAAGACGATTGTACACTCAAACAAAATGTAACGTCAATAATTGATCAAACCATAAGACTATTGATTTCATTATCGCATTTATTATATGTCTCAGAAACAGTTATAGAATTATACTTATAAGTGATAGGATGAAAGGAGAAGGCACTGTATACATAATTAAATCAGAACTGTTGTTTTACAAAACCATTTGCTTTCATGCAAAGTAAATACCCTAACAGACACAAGTTTTAAATGATCAGGATATATCATAAAAATGAATGAAAGAAAATGGAAAGTATGTTATGTAATAGTCTAAACGATTACAAGTATTTAATTAGACATAGACGCCATTTCTGGCTAATGATTTTATTTTATATACATCCCTAAACCTTTTTCTAAAACATTAACAAAGCATCTTATCATCAGAAAATGCTATTAGTAACTGGTGTATCAGAGATCACAAGATGCTGAACGTGAATTTCTGTTTGATGTTTTTAGATTAGAGAGTAAAAATTTGATTTGTTTTTCAAACAACGTGTCTATTGTATTTTATGATACTGAAATACTTGGAATTAAAAGATAAAATATTTAAATTAGTGATTTTTTTTGTTGCTGTTTTTCTTTTCTTTTTTATCTTTTAATATATTGTAAACATTTTTGTCACTTAAAACTAAATATAGATTCAATGTAGAAGATATAAATGGCTACCTGGATAGGGTATAACGTACCAAGTGGTTGACTGTATTAAAATGAACGAATTCATCTACACAACATACTAGTGTTTTCATTTTGATCATCAAGATACACTTCATATTTGACAATAATTGTATACTAACACGCATAATATATTGGACATGACATTTCGTTTCACTGCCCAGCACAATTTTGCCATTGCATAGTTACAATTACAAGTAATCTACATACATCGATGAGTATTTAAATCACTCGAATGTCTTTTTGCACACATCTGAGCATGGCATACATTGTATAAAGTGAATACTACAGCTTATTATAAATAATAAAAGTACAACGACATATTTCATATTGATGTTGTTGCGTCGCTCTATGCATTGTGTTTGAATAAAATATGATAAAAAGATCAACAAGGAAAGGTGGCGTTCAGTGAACGCAACATCACACGACCCAGCAACAAGAACCGGTTGCAATGAGCCCAGGAGGACAAATTATTTGTCTGAAGTTAGACGTACTCAACAAATGCCTTTAATGATCCCATGGTGGGTATTCATAATCGAATCATTGTATCATCTATTGCGAGGCTTTATAATTCAATTTGTGTATGACTTATTGCCAGCATAAGCATAGTTCCTTACTATCACTGTATAATTTGTTGCAAGCTCATTTAATTTAACATGTATTATCTTGCGAGGACAAAGAATACATGTGTTATCCACTGTGCTTTCTATCTCAATAATATCGAAATTATATAAATAACATTATTTTTATATCTAACTCAACTATCCCTTTCCTCTATTAATAGTGTAACAATTGCAGTATTATTATTATGTTTGGAATTATAAATGGACTATTTGACATGAAAAACCTCCATGATTGATGTTTTTTTTATGTTAACAACAAAAAAAAAAAAACAAATTTAAAAAAATAACGACCAGGATTACTATTTGAACCTTTGCCCTGCACAACTACTGCAAATGTGACGTTTTATTAATGGTAGAATATAACATATTGTGCTTATCGATCGAATTCATTATCATCATTTATAACGCTTAACTTGTTCTTGCTATTTCTTTATGGATTACATAAAGCATTTTAATGAAATATTTATTTTAACAAACGCATACATAAGAAAAAAGAAGCAAAGATAACGGAACAAAGGAAACAACAAGATACACTTCCACATTTAATATTTACACGAATGTAACGAAACACCTCCATGCGCAATGGAATCATCAACTACTTCCATGTCGAATTCTCATTCGCAATCTAAATGTAATTCATATATTTAATTGACATGGGTTTGTTATACAAAATATAACATTGTTTGCTAGTTTAAGATGTCAACTTTTGAGCAGTTTCATTCTTTGAATAGTCTTTAAAATTGTATCAATATTGCAAGATACTCGTACGTCCTCGATACCATGTGCCAAGGGGCAATCGTTGTAAGACATGCGAGAAATACATCCATTAGCATAAATCAAATATAACCTGGAAGTTTCATTCACACCAGTTATATAATTTAATCGGCCATTATTAATTTGTTTCCACTAAACATCAAAGAAAATAGAATGTATTCATTATCTCCCATTAGAGGTATCTGATTTATCAGCACTCTAATTACAGTTTACCTGCCAGGAAGAAATTGTTTGAATTACATCTGCATATTTTGTATAAAAGAATTAATGATTGAATTAAACATTTTAATGGCTCTAAGTACGTACTTTTTGTCAAGTTGCGGTACTGATTCTCAGTATTCAACGTGTAATTGAAATTCTGGACCTTTTCCATGCTTGCAATTTATGTATTCTTTGAAAAAAATGTAGGTAACCGTCTTTTTTATTTTATTAGGTTTTACGACACACTAACACAATTTAAGTCACATGGCGCCGAAACAGCGAAGACAATGTTTGCTAACCTTGGGTATTACATACTTTAAGCAATCCCAAGGGGTCAAAACAACATCATTTGCTGGATCTATTCTAAGAGATTAATAGACTAGTAATTTGAATCCGTTTAGTTGCCTGTTACGATCACCAAGGGACAAAATATGGCTGCAATTCTGATGCGGCAACCCCTCAGCCATAACGGAAAAGAGTTACCTGATGTAAGTGACTTTTATACATTGCGATTCTAACTATGGTTATTTTTGCTTTAAAGGGACTCCACTGAGGTTTTTAGACATGACGGGACTGGAAATAATATTTTGAGATTATTACTCCATTTGATGTAGATCTATACTATTAACTTATGTGCAAAATTTCAGATCATTAGCTCGCTCCGTTTTTCCAGAATAATTATTATAATAGTGAAAAATGACCCAAAATTGAAAAACGCTTTTCAATGAAATAGGACTGAGAATAGAACAAACATACGATTTTCAATGTATTTCTTGTATATTTCTTAGTTATATTTAATTTATATTTCTGTTTAAAGTGCTCATGTTTATTTATGTGAAAAATTAAAAGGTTATGTTTTTAGGCTTATAAACCTCAGTGGAGTTCCTTTAAGCTATAATTAGTTAAACAACATGTATGATATTGTATTAATGTCTGCAACAAAAACAACAAAGAAAAAACAAATTATGATTGCAAGTTCATTTATGTTTCTAGATTTAGTCAAGAGACACATTAAGCAGATTGTGTTAAATATTATTATTATTACGCTTCTCTTTATTTTTAGATATTTTTTTATTTAATTGCAATGTACCTCGTTATATATATTTCATAACTTAAAGCTGAAGTTTATGAATATGTAAAAATGTAGTATTCTACAGTTCCATTAACAATTCTAACATAATTACAGTACAAAATATAATCAAAGATAGTGTACAGAAATTGTTATTTTAAACAGAAAACCCCACGGTAACTCTAAAGTTCGTAATACTATATGAATTTTAGCAGGTAAATGAAGACTATAATTAGATGACAACCGAAATGTCACAGTGTTTAACCTTTAAAATGGCACAGGGGTTTATCCGGGACACGGCAAATGCTTGAAACATTATAGCATCATGGGTTGTAAACGAATAAAAGAAGATACAAATGAATTTGTATTATAACATCCGTTATTTTATGCGGATATATACCGTAGCATTAGGATTGCTTTTTAAATAAAATCCGGAAACAAAGTGATCCCTCGGAGGCATTAATCACAACAAAATTACGTGAAAATTGCAGACTCGGTTTGATTGAGTCAGTACATGAGGGATAATGAATAAGTGCAACATCCCTCACGCCCCCTAGCACCGGCTTGAGCGGTAGTCAATTCTCATCACTTAAAAGTGCTGGCATCAATGATCCCAAAGGACCAGAAAAGTATAACAACACTGAAGATATATTTTTTTATTCTGTTAATGCGCGGATGTCAGAATTCCATTGTATTAACGAAATGTAGATAGTTCTCTTTTTTATTTTCTACTTTTAATTAAAATTACATTAGATTGTTAAATAAAGAAAGAGGCATAACTGGATCAATCAATATCTTCGAAATGCTAGAAATGGATATGATTTAATCATTAATATAATTTTTGAATGAAGTATTAAGATATGTGTGATATAGCTCTTACAGATCGGGTCAAGGTATGCTGCAGTATTGTTCTTGAAATGATACTCATGATAATTATATAAAGTATCTGCTGCCATGATAAGCAATCATTTTGGCAAGCGTTGGTGTAGAGTTATGATATATGTTTGTTAATGTTTAAGTGCGCTATTGGAGAGAACGGACGAATATATCAGGACATTTTATTTTTCATACAATTGTAACATTTAAGTAGAAAATGTATTTTAAGCAGAAATCCTAAAGCGCCCTTTATGTTTATTTTTTGCACCTTTGCAGTGTGAAAAACAAAACGTGTATGCTAAAAACAAAACGTGTATGCAAGATAATTCATACAAAACAAAAATTGTACTGCACATATCAATACGTTACTTTAAGATTATTGTTGAGCTAACACATAGTGTCCAAAATAATGTATAATAAAACTAACTATTTTAATTTAATTGAGTTTTTCTTTTTTTACTTGAGCTTCCTCTTTGTAAATTTATTGTTATTACAGTTAACAGTCATTACCCTCACCGGCCCTCAGGTCTTATGTTGCTGGGTTTTGTTAAGAGGTACTTTAATTGAAGGACGGCCTTTGTTGTTGATCATTGTTTTCATATTTTACGTCAAAAGTTGTAGGTAGCCATAAACAGTAAATTCCTTTCATTATCTCAGTGTTTCTAGTCCCTTGGAATCATAGACAAGCGTTGCATATTAATGCTTTAAACGGCACTCGGGACATGAGAGCTGTGCTATTGTCGACTTCAACTGATCATGTCTTGGTATTAAACAAAACAACGAAGTTATCCATTGGAATTCTGTGCCCATGCATTTTATAAGTATTGTAAAATATTACCTTATTGATTAAGTTATATTTTTCTCTCAATTTCATTGAATATTCCGTTATTAGTTAAACGTTTATCTAAAATGTGAACTCGAATAAGTGTCAACATTAAACATTTAAAATGAAAAATTGTGTTCAGTGACTTTTCTCTTATCAGCAATATAGTTTTGATACCAATGATAAAGAGGAATTTGATTTATAATTTGAATTATTTATAATTAATTGAATAATACTGACATGCGTAGAAGAAAGAAAATATAAGATCTTTTGTGATGAAAAAGTACATTTTAAATGTTACTAACTTACAATAAAGTATGAAGCAAATAATCTTTGAATAGAGATAACAATAAATAATTATTATTTTATTAAATTGGATTAATGTCTTAGTAATTCAACTAAGTATATAGTAAAGGAAACTTATTACACATAAGCCTTTGTTCAAATTATATAAAACAGATGAATAATTTTATTCTTATGTCTTTCCGTTGACTTGCTGAGAGCTAATATCTTTATTCTCATTTTATTACTATGTAACAGTACGTTTAGTATCAACATGATATTTCTTCATTAGAAAGGAAGCAAAACGCTATTTTGAAAAAAATCTTTAGTCAAGGTTTCAATAGCCGCAAGCCCATTTAAATAGTGTCGGATCACCAGAACGACTCCAACCAACGGACTGTATGAAGGATGCAGGAGCAGATGCATATTGATTTTAGGACTATAGATGTGCATTTAACTAAACACATAAACGATACAATTAAGACCTTCGACGAGTTTTCCTAAACGTGAAAAAGTTGTATACTACACAAAGTAAAAAAGATGAAAGTAAAATCCCTAAAAACCGTCCAACCGACAAAATAAAAGATGTTGCATGTTCGATTTGATTGAGTCTATACATGGACGGTAGTGGTACTTGCAAACAACCGTCCACGCCCCCTAGCAATGACTTATAAAGCAGATTCCAACATTAAATACGTGAAGGTGGTGCAATTTGATTGAGAAACATGCACAAATGTGTGCTATAATTCATGCTTTTCTTTTTTATAGTAAGAAGGTATAAAACATATCAGTTATAGTTTCGATTTTCCAACTTTAGTTCTAATTGGGTTCATTCTTTCAATTTATCACCATACAGACGATCAAACATGCAAATTTATGATACAATGGAATGTACTAATTAGGATATGTAGATTGCAAAAGAAATGTTTTGATATAAAAGCTACGTGCAAAATTCAGGTATGATACTTTTTGTGTTTGAAACTTCTATATATTTCTTCTCATTGCTTTGGATAGTTATTTAATCAATAAGTTCACGCTTTAGAAATTTCCGTTAAAAAGAATTATTTTTGTTTGTGTTGATATATTTGGCATAAATGAAGTATGTGATTAAAATTGTCAGACATGTTCATTGTCACATTAAATCAAATTTCTTTTCGTGAAAAAGTAATCAATGGAACTATATACAAAACTAAGTTAATCACGTCGTCATAAAATATTTAGGCCGCTTCGCGCAAAAATAATTAAATTACTTTCTTATCTTAAAATCTACATACTGGTTATTTTATTAGATGTCTTTATTTGATATCAAATGATGATTACTTCAAAAACATTTTAACATACCTCAAACTGATATAATGATTTACAAAGCAAGTTGTGCCATATCCAGAAAACTAAAAGTGGCAAAAAGCATTAAATTGCAATATGTCTATGTTTGATTTTGATATTGTTTGTATGTACGTAGTTACAATGATGGGATTTAAATGTTACTAAAGTAATTTTACACATGTGATTCTCAAAAAATGGTAATTGTGTAAAAGGCATGTTTCTAATGAAAACTAATCAAAGACTTTTTAAATAAACAAAATGAATGATATTTATCAGTGAATGTGTATAAATATCAGTAAATACATATAGCATTATTTCGCCCAAAACTGACACTACTTCATGCGAACAAAAGACAAGAAAATCTGTCTTTTGTTTTTCGTTTTATTGCCGACAATATATCTATCAATAGTGTGCATGTTTGACATATACAAATACAGCTGCTTTATTAAACAGGTTGACATATTACAACATGTGCACAGTCTGACACCTTTGATAAAGGTAAAATAAAATTATCTTATCAATACCTAACATTATATATTTGTTACTTTTTCTAAGCTTACATACCTTGAACCTTTCACCAGTGTATATCAGGAACGATTGAACGTCTTTTTATTAAGATATGTAATACATTCCGAAAACAGGATACGTAGACAAATCATCTTACGTTATCAGGGATGCATAACACTTCGTGTTATCAGGGATGCATAACACTTCGTGCTCTCAACATGTACAATTATTTGCAAAACAAAGGAGACGCTATCAATACGAAATACGGTTCATTCGCATGATAATGGATTTTGCAGACAAAACATCAGTCAACACTTGAAGACAAAACAACTTTCACAGGATGTTTAATGGTTCATTGCATAGTATATGTACGCGAAAAGTGCTCAGGAAGTCACGCACAACCTATTAAATATTCACCCCAAAGTATAGACTCCCGTGTGTTGCTTCTTGAAATAAGATGTTTGTATTTGAATAATCATTTAATAACCTGCCATGAATTTCTCTTGCAGTCTTCAACTATCTGAATCAAGAATATCACATTATCTATTACACTATTATGTTATAAGGTTCATTACAAATCCCCAACACAGTGTCAGACAGATAACTTTGATAACGTTTAATTATATGATAGGGATAAGAACTGGCTCAAGGGATGTTTGATTATGAAATGAGTCGAGAATAGTTTCTACAGTTTGCAAAACATGTGCCCTCATCATGTTTACCTACATTGGTATGCTTGATTTCTAATTAAGTGTGTATATCTACCTATTATCTTTTATTTTTGAAAATGCAGACTGAAAAATCTTTTATCTTTATTGAGGCATATTTAATTTTTTGTTTGATTTTTTTCTGGTTTTCGGGATAACATTTCTAAACCAAAAATGATTGAAATGGTACTATACATATCCATTATATATAAAAATAACATGTTCTATGTATTTATTGGATTATAAGCTTTCGGGCAGACATGAAGTTATATTGCTATGCCAGACATCAAAGTGATCTCGTATTAGTTTTTATTATATGTTTTCCTTTATATTCTCCTCATGTATTTGAAAATTATACAAACTTTGAGTTATTGTTTTTTGAACTGAACTCTGTACTACATATTCATTATATTTCTTCTTGTTGTAAAGCAATGACGTGATGAAAAGAAATTATTGGTCAATATTTATTTATAATAAATAGGTATGTAACTTTCGTAATAATCATTTAAGTTAGAATGATAGAACATGTAAAAAAACTCTTTCATCTAATTCAATTTTTGTAGATCATCAAGGTAATTTAATTATTATAATTCGATAAAATACACCACAATAAACGAGCTGTTTCCTTATTTGTTTCAGACAATAAGAAAAAGGTCATTTACCTTTCTCTAGATTTTATGTACGTACATTTATATACATGTATGTTTACAACAATGGTCATTTAAAAGTGTTGCTTTTCAGTTAAATGACCATCTGATATGAGTACATGTACCTTTCTTTTTTAGATTAATAAGCTAGTCTTAAGGTCATTATTAATACGCTATGATTAAAAACCTCTAGAAAAAGGAAAAAAGTCAAGTGAATAGTTGATGGGTCCAATTGCAGTGACAATTATTTAAACATTAGGAAGATTCCATAACCACTAAGATAGTGTCGAAATTTTTAGGGCGAAGTATGTGCTGTTCAAACACTATACATTAACATATAAAAACCCAAAAGAAAACAAGTTTATGCACTCGAAGACAATTAAAAATATTATTTGCTAACGACGATGTTATTATATTATGGTATAGTGGGTTCGAAAAACATCAAAGTTAATTCAGTATCATCTATGCATTAACACAGAGTATTAATATTCAATAATAAAACAAAGTAAACGGCACGCAATTTGATTATTTTAAAAATAAATGCATATATTTTAATTTGTTTATATGTTGTTTTTGATTTCGAATGATTTCGAATGATCAATATCACGTGTACAAATATCTGGTGTAAAATATTTCTTGAAAGTTTCCAATTTATTATAATTTATAAACAAACATCAGCAATTCTAACTTTATGTAACTTAAGAAAGACAATTGTACTTAAACAAATTGTAACGTCAATAATTCATCAAACCATAAGACTATTGATTTCATTATCACATTTATTATATGTCTCAGAAACAGTTATAGAATTATACTTATAAGTGATAGGATGAAAGGAGAAGGCACAATATAATTAAATCAGAACTGTTGTTTTACAAAACCATTTGCTTTCATGCAAAGTAAATACACTAACAGACACAAGTTTTAAAAGATTAGGATATATTATAAAAATGAATGAAAGAAAATGGTAAGTATGTAATCTTATAGTCTAAACGATTACAAGTATTTAATTAGACATAGACGCCATTTCTGGCTAATGATTTTATTTTATATACATCCCTAAACCTTTTTCTAAAACATTAACAAAGCATCTTATCATCAGAAAATGCTATTAGTAACTGGTGTATCAAAGATCACAAGATGCTGAACGTGAATTTCTGTTTGATGTTTTTCGATTAGAGAGTAAACATTTGATTTGTTTTTCAAACAAAGTGTCTATTGTATTTTATGATACTGAAATACTTGGAATTAAAGATAAAATATTTAAATTAGTAGATTGTTTTTTGTTGCTGTTTTTCTTTTCTTTTTTATCTTTTAATATATTGTTAACATTTATTTCAATTAAAACTAAATAAAGATTCAATGTAGAAGATTTAAAAGGCTACCTGGATAGGGTATAATGTACCAAGTGGTTGACTGTATTAAAATGAACGAATTCATCTACACAACATACTAGTGTCTTCATTTTGATCATCAAGATACACTTTATATTTGACAAAAATACTAACACGCATAATTTATTGGACATGACATTTCGTTTCACTGCACAGCACAATTTTGCCATTGCATAGTTACAATTACAAGTAATCTACATACATCAATGAGTATTTAACATTCAAATCACTCGAATGTTTTGCACACTTCTGAGCATGGCATTGTAGTGAATACTACAGCTTATTATAATAATAAAGTACAACGACATATTTCATATTGATGTTGTTGCGTCGCTCTATGCATTGTGTTTGAATAAAATATGATAAAAAAGATCAACAAGGAAAGGTGGCGTTCAGTGAACGCAACCATCACACGACCCAGCAACAAGAACCAGTGGCAAGGAGCCCAGGAGGACAAATTTTTTGTCTGAAGTTAGACGTACTCAACAAATGCCTTTAATGATCCCATGGTGGGTATTCATAATCGAATCATTGTATCATCTATTGCGAGGCTTTATAATTCAATTTGTGTATGACTTATTGCCAGCATATGCATAGTTCCTTACTATCACTGTATAATTTGTTGCAAGCTCATTTAATTCAACATGCATTATCTTGCGAGGACAGAGAATACATGTGTTAATCCACTGTGCTTTCTATCTCAATAATATCGGAATTATATAAATAACATTATTTTTATATCTAACTCAACTATCCCTTTCCTCTATTAATAGTGTAACAATTGCAGTATTATTATTATGTTTGGAATTATAAATGGACTATTTGACATGAAAAACCTCCATGATTGATGTTTTATGTACAACAGAAATTTAAAAAAATAACGACCAGGATTACTAGTTGAACCTTTGTCATGCACACCTACTGCAAATATGATTATGAAATATAAAATATGACGTTTTATTAATATGGTAGAATATAAAATATTGTGCTTTATGATCAATTTCATTATTGTCATTTATAACGCTTAACTTGTTATTGATATGTCTTTATGGATTACATGAAGCATTTTAATGAAACATTTATTTTAACAAACGGATACATTATTTGTTTGTTTGTTTGATTTGGTTTTACAACACACCGACACAGTATAGGTCATTTGGCGACATTCCAGCTTTACTGGTGGAGGAAGACCTCAGGTGCCCTTCCGTGCATTAGTTCAGGCACGAACGGGCACCTGAGTAGAACTACCGACGTTCCGTAAGTTAGCTGGATAGCTTCCTCACATGAAAGAATCCAAAGTCCCTGTCGGGATTCAAACCCACAGCGGTGAGGGGCAAGTGGTTTGACCTTAACCACTCGGCCACGGACGCCCCTAACGCATCCATTAGAAAAAAGAATCCAAGATAACGGAACAAAAGAAACAACAATATACACTACCACATTTAATTTTTACATGAATGTAACGGAACACCTACATGACGCAATGGAATCATAAACTACTTCCATGTCAAATTCATATTTGCAATCTAATTGTAATTCACATATTTAATTGACATGGGTTTGTTATACAAAATATAACATTTTTTGCTAGTTTAAGATGTCAACTTTTGAGCAGTTTCATTCTTTGAATTGTCTTCAAAATTGTATCAATATTGCAATATACTCGTACGTGTTCGAAACCATGTGCCAAGGGGGAATCGTTGTAAGACATGTGAGAAATACATTCATTAGCATAAGTCAAATATAACCTGGAAGTTCCATTCACACCAGTTATATAATATAATTTAATCGGCCATTATCAATTTGTTTCCACTAAACATCAAAGAAAATAGAATGTATTCATTATCTCCCATTAGAGGTATCTGATTTACCATCACTATAATTACAGTTTACCTGCCAGGAAGAAATTGTTTGAATTGCATCTGCATATTTTGTTTAAAAGAATTAATGATTGAATTACGAATTTTAATAGCTCTAAGTACATTTTATCACGTTGCGGTACTGATTTTCAGTATTCAACATGTAATTGAAATTCTGGGCCTTTTCCATGCTTGTAATTTATGCATTCTTTGAAGAAATATGTTGGTAACCTTCTGTTTGTTTTATTAGGTTTTACAACACACTAACACAATTTAAGTCATATGGCGCCGAAACAGGGAATGCGAGTTTTGCTAACCTTGGTAATTACGCACTTTAAGCAATCCCAAGGGGTCAAAACTACCTCATTTGCTGGATCTAAGCTAAGAGATTCATAGACCAGTAACTTGAACCCGTTTAGTCGCCGATTATTGATCACACAGGGATAAACTATGGCTGCAATTCTGATGGCGCCACCCCTTAGCCATACCGGGAAAGAAGTTACCTGATATAAGTGACTATTATACATTACGGTTCTATCTTTAGTTATATTTTGATTTCAGCAATCATAAATAAAAAACATATTGTGTTATATATTATTATAACTATAATTATGCTTTTCATTATTTTTAAATATTTATTTATTCATTTTATGTACCTCATTATTTATATCTCAGAACTGAAAGCTGAATTTTAGTAATATGTTAAAAAGGAGCATTCTACAGAAAATGTTGTATTATCAATATTTGACATAATTATAGTACTAAATATAATCAAAGATAGTGTACAGAATTTATTATTTTAAACAGAAAACCCCACGCTAACTGTAAAGTTCGAATACCAATTTTAGCATGTAATTAGATCACAACTGAAATGTCATAGTGTTTAACATTTAAAAAAAAGCACTCGTCTGCATGTTTTCCGGAACACGGCAAATGCTGGGATCATTATAGCTTCACGGATTGTAAACGAATAAAAGAAGATACAATTTGTATGATAACATCCGTAATTCTAAGCGGATACACATTGGTTTTAGGACTATACATGTGCATGTAATTTAACAACACATAAACGATACAATCAAGAACTACGACGAGTTTTCCTTAACATGAATAAGGTGTAGGCTACGCAAAGTAAAATAGATGAGAGTGAAATCTCTAAAAACAGCCCAAACGACAAAATTAAAGATGTTACAGGTTCGATTTGATTAGGTCGGTAGTGGAAATGCAAGTTACCGTTCACGCCCAATAGCACTGACTTATCAAGCAGATTCCAACATTTAAACGTGAAAGTTGTGCAATTGTGAATTGAGAAACATTCACAAATGTGTGCTATAATAAATGATTTTCTTTTTTATAGGTAAGTAAATATAAAACATATCAGTTATAGTTTCAATTTTCAAACTTCAGTTCAATTTATCACCATACAGACGATCAAAACATGCACATTTATTATACAATGGAATGAACTAATTACGATATGTAGATTGCAAAAGAAATGTTTTGATACTAAAGCTACGTGCAAAATTCAGACATGATGCTTTCTGTGTTTAAAACTTCTATATATTTCTTCTCATTGCTTTGGTTAGTTATTTTATAAATAATTTCACGCGATAGTAAATTCCGTTAAAAAAGAATCCTTTTTTTGTGTTGATATATTTGGCATAAAAAAGTATGTGATTAAAATTGTCAGACATGGTCATTATCACATTAAATCAAATTTGTTTTCGCGAAAACATAATCAATGGAACTATGTACAAAACTAAGTTAATCACGGCTTCATGAAATATTTAGTCTGCTTCGCGCGATTATAATTGAATTACTTGTTAATCATAAAATAAACTTACTGTTTATTTCATTAAATGTCTTAATATGATATCAAATGATGATTACTTCAAAAACATTTTAACAAAACTCAAGCTGTTATACTGATTTACAAAGCAAGTTCAATAAAATGTTGTGCCCTATCCAGAAAACTATAAGTTGCATAAAGCATTAAATTGCAATATGTCTATGTTTGATTTTGATATTGTTTGTATGTATTACAATGATGGGATTTAAATGTTACTAAAGTGATATTACACATGTGAATAAGAAACAACTATTCTCAAACAGTGAGAAATTGTGTAACAGGCATGTTTCTAATAAAAAATAATATATGACTTTTTGAATAAACAAACTGAATTATATTTATCAGTGAATGGGTATACATATCAGTAAATACATATAGCAATATTTCGTCTAAAACTGACACTTCTTCATGCGAACAAACGAAAACAAAAATTGTCTTTTGTTTTTCTTTTCTTTTTTCGTGTAATTGCTGACAATATATCAATCAATAGCGTACATGTTTGACATATACGAATGCAGTTACTTTTCTAAACAGGGTGACATATTACAGCATGTGCATAGTCTAACACCCTTGAGAAAGGTAGAATAATATTATCTTATCAATACCTGACATTAAATTATTCATAAACACTTTATATCTCACACAATAGATACATAGATTTAATTTTGACTGCACAGGTACCTTTTGTAAAGAAAAGTTCTTAACCGTAGTTCTAAACATAAACTTGCATTTAAGCAATAATTCTTTTAACAAATTTAATTATTGGTTCATTAAGCGCTACAGATACAATTAAAAGTTTGTCATAATGAAAATAGGGCATGCATGGACCAACTGATTTTCAAGAGTCATATAGGACATTTCAAAAATGAATTAAAGTGATAAAGCAATGCAAGATAGGTTCCTATAACACTAGTCTTTATGTTTGAACATTTGTTGCACATTTATTCGAGGAAAAACCATATTGATTGACTGGAAACTAGTATCAACTTAGTTCTAGTCATATGTTATTGATAATTTTATGTAGTCGGCAACCTGTTTTAAATAGGGTTACATGTCTATAACAATACTAAGGCTTTTGGTAATAATAAATGTTCTGGAAAAAAACAAACATATCATCGTAGGCAGATAAATAAAAGCTACACGATCTATGTCCATTCTAATAATATGCACTTCTTCAATGTGTATAGGCTGAAAAAGAAGTTAAGTAAATCCAGTAGAATTAAAGATTATTTATTGTTATATCAACACGAAACATGGACTGCGTTTGAGAATAATGAAAAGTAAATATAAATCGCCTACCGAGTTTTATTTCATTTGACTTAAAACCCACTTAAAGGGAGATTCATTTCAAAGAAATAATGTTATACTGCATAATATAATCAGTTATAAAAGATAACTTGCCTAACTACCCATTAAATTGCAATAAACCATGATAATATCACATAACATTTGTTATTTTCATCGTGAAAATACCAATAAATGCTAAGTGTTTTGTACCCATGCTTTGGAAAAAAAAATCAAAATATTTCAAACAAACCATTTTATAAAATTAAATCTTTAGTAGGGTTATAAGAAAGAGAGAAAAAAACTACGAAAAATGTATTTAATCATTTTTCTATATGATTTTGCCTCTAAGGTATTTTAGATTAGAATATGGTTGTTATTTGTTCAATAAAAATATAATGTAACGCAACATATTCTTGCTACGCTTCTTGTCCGGCTAGTTAGGTTATTTGAAGCTGTTTTTCTTTTTTAATCCGATGTAACAAACATTTCAAATTAATTTAAATAGATACACCTTTATTTGATAGACATTGAAAGCGATTATTCGAACATCTAGTACATGTATAATGATAAATAGATGGTTTAAATGATGATTTGATTGATATAGTGACAAACGAGTTTCTTTTAAACGTTCCTTTTTTATTTGCATTTCCGTTTAATTACATTCTAAGTTTAAGAAACATTGGCCAAATTTTAAATTAAGATTAACTTTCAAATAAGATAACTACTTGAGGTTTACATGAACTTTTAAATTAATTACATAGATCCGCAACATCTAAAAAGTACAATGATAATTTATAATATTGCAAACCAAAGGAAGATGACATATCTACAAATATATCGCATTGATTTTGTTCATATCCATCATTTTTTCTGAACTGCTTATCAACAACAACAACAACATAAACTTTATTTAGCTCAAGCAATGATAACAAGCATGTGGGCATACAGCGAATAATACAAACAAAAATACCTTGTGAGGTCACGTGACAGATTGTTTGCTTAACGGCGTTGACAATAGTGATAGTGTGTTACTCCATTTATTTTTTTGAAAAGCACTGTAAATTCTTGTCTGGGAATGTTCCATTTTCGGATATTGGTTGGCTGAAACTAATTTAATAATCTACATTTCTTAATAGTTATATGAATTTTGAACACTATTAACACCATTTTATATTGTTTTTAAAAGAAACAGAGTTTATTCGTATTGTAATTTGTGCAGCCTGAATTAAATCACTGCATCGAAACCGCGCTATACCCAAAAGGTAGTGTAATCGTCCGCTGTGTAAAGCCTTACGAGGTAACTTCGCGTAAAATGTGTTAAGTAAGATAAATTAATTAATAGATGATTATCAACGAATGATTAGTTTAAATATTCGAAAGATGGATATAAAATGTTTCGAAGCATCTGGAAGTATTCACCATTTTGATCATAAAAGTATCAGTTTAGCAAATTTAGCAGAAGACCGAGAAATGTCATAACCTAATAATGTCACGTGTCTTCACAGAAGTAGAACATGTACACATCAATTAAATAAGAATTGGCATAGTTATTGTATACTCGTGGAAAAGGATTATTATCTTAATCTGGCATTCTCAAAATGATATCATTTCATCTTATCATGCATACTTAATTGAATGCTACCTAAGATAAGTTCCATTTTATCATTTGCAAGTGTAGCATAAAATCTTGAAAGATATTATGCGTATGTCTGTAATTTTCAAGAACCCACATAACTTATGCAACAGATCATAAAGTTAATTAGTGTTCGTGAACGGTTAAACATGATACTGGGATTAAGATAAACAGATAAGAAAACAGAGGAGATAGTTATAATTAAATGAAAACATTCTATTGCAGATGATATAAAGGGAACACTAAACTTATGTACTTAATCGAATCAAATTAACAGAATTTGACATCAAAGGATTATATTATAAGAAAACCAAAGAACGAAAAAAAGCAACTCTGTATTGTAAACACTTTTTCGTCGATACCAACTGATGGACACTATTAAAGGGCATTTAATTTTGTTTCATCTCTAAATAAAAAAACAACATTGAGATTTACATCAAATTGGGAAGAATTGGAATCTCTTAAGAACGCACAAAATGATATACTATAATTAAAAATCACTTCTTTCACGCACATGCCCAATTATTAAGAATAAAAATCGTTCCGTCCTAATTAATAGGGTAAATTGGTATATTAAAATCTTTGATCAAGAATGCTTTCGATGTTATTTTTTAAATAGCTTAGATGTCCAAGAGAAAAATATGAACCAAAGCAAAGGCCGACTACAATACAAATCAGAAGTATATGAATGTTTCCTTTGATAATAAAAACAAACAAAAACAAAACAAAAACAAAAAACATGCAAGAGCCAACAATTCCCTTAAATATTTTATATGCCTAATGTTGTCTAGATTGTGGGTGAATTTTTATTTTTTATAATAAGCAACACTAACAATTGTTTGTGTTTGTTTTAGAAAATTACATCATTTAGGAATATGGTTTGTAAGAATGTAACTATTCATATTAGTAAGCATATTTAAGAGAGTAGTAAGAATAACTGTTAGCGAAAATCCTTCTTCATTTTAATTTTCCGGGAAGGGTACAGCTCTCTGTTCCGCGTTGATATCAACATTAAACAAATAATCTATGTACCCTCTCGGTAGGTTCTTCTTTAAATCGCCAGGGTTGTTATCAACCTGAAATAAACAATTAGTCTTGGAAATATAAATTAATTACATCGAAAAGGTCAAATGTAAAGAGCTTATTTAGTCAATTATCGGTATCCTACAAGTTGAATACTTTGTTTTCATAAGTACCAGGCTAAAATAGATATGTTTAATGTATACTAATGTTTTGCAGCCAAAAAACAGAGAAATTCTATAACGAAAAAATAATGAATAAATATGCTATTTACTTGTAAAATTATCTAAAAAGACAAAAATGTGTGAAATTTCAAATATGTTAAAATTACAAATAGTTAATGATTTAATAACAGATGTCAAATTAATAATTATGCAACCGGAAGATTAAATGTCACTTTTCCTCTTTGTCCACTCAATTGTGCTAAAAGTTTTATTACGTTAAGGTGATAATGTCGATTAAGCTGTCTGTACTTATAAACTTGTTTAAGGTATTACCATCCTAATGCATTACCTCCGCTTTGAAGAGTATTCAAATAGGCTAGAACTACTGTTAACTACAATGAAAATGAGGGCCGTGGGTTCAATCCCCAGAAGGGTCAACTTTTTTTCTTTCTTTTTTTCTTTTAACATTATTTATGTATCTCTCATGTCCTATTTGGAAAGAAAAAGTTGTTTATTTTTTATTTTTTAATTTATATAGGTATGTATTGCCTAAATTATGCTAAATCCGGTAATAAATATGGTACCTGATATTTTCAAAGTTTAATAAAATAAAAACTAGACGGTAAGTAAATTTCATATTTTACAAGATCAACCAATATACTCTTTCAAAATTTAGGGAAACTTTGAAAACTGGCACTTATTTGGGTTAATTTTAAGGATATTTTAAATTAGGCTCCCTAAGTAGGAAAATGGTCAGACACGTGGTAAAAATGGGTGGGGTAGAGTATCATTTCTATACAGATTTCATAACTTTTAAGTAGAAACCATAATTTTGCTTATGTGGATTGTAAGCTGAATGGTACTATTTGTTTCTTACCAAAAATTAATGGGAAAACATTTTTCATTAGAATGTTATTGCAGATTATTTAAATGTTCCTCATTTCTAAAAAGGGCCCTCATAACATCCTAGCTTGAGTTCAGAAAAGTGGCCATAATTTGATTTCCGTACGGTAAACTTTGTAAACTAAGTTTATCCGACAATTTTCCATTGAAAGTAACTATTGTTTAACTTTATCGCATGACCGCAACAACTTTTCTTTGAAGATCGACATTCTCTAAATTTCAGTATTGGAAAACTTTGGGGTGCTCTAAATGAAGTATCAATATACTTTTGGGTGCTCTAAATGAGGTACTAGTACACTTTCTCGCACATGTCCAGTTTATTATTTTATTTCAAATAATAAACCGAGCATACCAGCAAAACAAAACATTACACATTTCTTTTCTTTAAAAAAAACAAAACAAAACAAAATTTATATATCTCGATCATTTTTTTCAAAACTTAAAAATGCAGTTATTATAAAGATGTTAACTCAAGTGGAAAGTAATCGCCATTCTGTATCCTGACCTTGACGACAGATCTGAAACAATGATAAAATTATTCATTTTTGCTTCAAACAATGCCTTTTACAGGAGATGCTGACCAGAAAGCCACTCAATAAGTCACTGCACGTATGAACTTAACATTCTAGATAGCTAAATTACTAATAGATTGAAGTAAATAAATGTACAAATCACTACATTTTCGTTTAGTTTAGAAAATTACGTGTACAAGATATACCTCAGAAATATACACCGGGATTCTTATGTACAATATTTCCTAGACTATATTATGAAATAGAGCTGGAAATGTGATTAATATTTCGCATTAAGAAAAATGCATTAACTTACCTCGGAAAGTGGTTATTTATATCCAGTTCCTTCAACACAGCTATTTCAGGCAGGCGCGCCTCGAATGTATTGTGATGCAAGGGCTTAGAGTTAACGAACGTGATTCGTTCATTTTTCCAGGGGTTCACTATTACTTTGCAGCGAAGGAGCAGAGGCACCTAATGGGTGTATTTCTATGTGTATTTCTAAAAATATTTATATGTTTAAATAAAGCAAATATTATAAGAGAGTGTTAATCTCCAAGAAAAAGTCGTGATGGTGATGCGATTAAACAGTTACAGAATAAATACTTGACTTCCCTGGCTGGTATAAGCGCATGGGGCGACAAAAAGGGTCAATCATGGAAATTAATCTCGACGTTCCGTCTCGATAAATGTCCTATGATTGACCCTTGTTGTCGCCCCATGCGCTGATACCAGCCGGTAAAGTACTCGTATATATTCTATAACTATTACGTATTACCTTCAATACCATGTGTACCGAAGTATCTTTACATTAAATATATTTTAAAAAATAAAAAGCTGATATACGGTTGACATTGTTTTGTTTTCTTTAACATAATTGTAACAAGTCACATCTGTATATTTTTCATCGCAAAGAAAGTTTTGGACTTGTGAGAGGCTAAAAATGTCCTAAAAATGACCTGAGGTCGATCAAAAGGTAACCTGTTACCAACGCTGAAAAGCCTTAGACTCCATCTCAATCCATTGAGAAGTTGCAGCATTTTAAAATCAATTGCGATGGAAAAAATCAATGCAAAAAAGTGATTTTTGGCAATTATGAGATCCCTCGTTGTCAAAGTAACAGGATATTTACGAATGAGCAACCCGTTACAAAGGCAATGGTCCAGTCACCATTCGTGCCAAGTTTGATAAGTATTGAAGCAGTTTTCATAGTTTTATAGCAATTTGAACTTGTAACGAGAGACTTTTCAATGAAAACCGCCATTTTTCATGAAATGCTCATGCGGTCATTGGTTAAAATAAGCACTAAAATGTATTGCGTGATAGTATACAACGGAAATTACAGAAATTTTAATGACAATGCAATGAAAGCAACTGTAATTTTGTTTTACTTGTACTTGTAAGGTGCCTATCTTTCCTGTTGTAACTCGGATAAATTAGCTCATTCGGTATGATCATACATTTACATCAAGTGTTTTACATTTATCTGTCCATTATGATATGTTTATGTTGCCCATTTATTTGTAGAAGTATTATTGACAATAGCTAATGCTATTGTACACATAATGAAAAACAGACTACATTGTACATTAAGGATGTTTAAGTCTTCCTAATGTACCTTAAACACGGTTTATGCATTTGTTATTTCAGTACTGTTTTGTCAGAATTATAAACCATGAACTTGCAATATAACATAGTAAACCGTCGCAAGATATGCCGGCTTGTTTTTATAAGTTAACAAACAAAATGTCAGCTCATTACAGTATCTCAATTCTAGGTTCTGGTTCTGTTTATTGACAACATTATCTATTTTTATAATTGTAGCAAGCGAAGAATCCGATATATATATAAACATATACTATTTATTTCTAAAAGAATTAATTTCAATTTAATTCATCTAAGAATTTATGATTGTCAAAGCAAATACAATAATTATTAAAGAACTGTGACATAATTTCGAAACAAAATGTTGTTTATGGAATGTAAAACCGCAAAATAAACACAAGATAACTACGATAAACTGTTTTGTACGTTCTATAGGCACTTACCATAATCACAAGGGCGTTCATAATAAAATAACGAAAATTAATGGGAAATAACTCTTCAAGAAATACATTTATTTTTAGCATAACAAAATATATCACAACGGTCAGATAAAAGAACCTTGTATGATATGTTTTGCTAAATGCTCTTAAATACAAAAGATCAAAGCAACTGTCCAGTACAAGTTGTAGTATTTAGTAGATGTTTGATAAATGGAAAGATTTACCTGCTTCATGTATCTAAATGGAATTAAAGTCCTATTCATTCAGTTTTAAGTAGGTGTAAAATTGTAAGCTACCATTTTGCTACATTCCTTATAATGATTATGCAAACGTAAATGAAATTCAAATAGTAAAGATATATTTCAAACGAGTGTGAATTTACTTAAGTTAACAGTTTGTAGACAAGACTACGTATTAAGTGTGCAAATTGAAATTTAGTTAATATTCCTTATCAAATATAAGAAGGGACTAAATATACATTGATAGTAAGGCCTAAATACTTTGTTTTAATTAAGTAATAAACTTTAATATCATAATATTTTTATATTAAAACATAACATTTACACATTTGTTATTTCCGTAGATTCTATTCTGAAAAGACACGCAAGCGACACACTTGTTAGTACAAGTATTAGCACCAAGAGATAAATTAATGCAATTTTTATTTTAAGATAGATTTAATATATAATGAAGACTTTGGTAATTTAATGTTATTCAGTTTTACATAAAACTCAAGATTTTTCGACTCGACGGACCAAATTTGATCATTACCTTTTCTAAGATAACACAGTTCTTCACTTTATGTTTTTGTAGACATGCAATAAAAATAATCCATAAGTTTTAAACTAAAACATATATTAAATGAATTTTTGATAGAGAACCCCCGGTAATAGCTACATGTATGATCAAGGAAAATAGAATAAAAAAAAGATGAATTTTAAATAATCAAATTAAATTAATGAGTCAATGGAGACATAAGCGTTATTCCAATTACTATGTATTTTACCGCTACGTTCAATATTTTTTTATGTTTTGTTTTATTGTTTAGTTATATATCTAACGTATAAACCTAACTGAAAGTTAAATAGGAAAATACAAACAATATATTATTAGGTTTTACTAGCCTATCTTAACAGAAGAACATAATTCAAATTGTTTTGTTCCTGCACTTGTTGAAATGTGTGCGCAATGAATGTTCAATTATCAGTTGTTCTGAATTCTTGAATTTGATTAATCAGATACGGAATCTTTAAAAGGATTGGTAAAAACTGGTTTTGACTGAATACCTTTCTTATAACGCTCGTTTGATAACTTTGCTCAGAAATATTTCAGTTAGCATGGTACAAGGTGTTAAATCTGATACCTTTAACATTTATGTTGTTTGTATATGAAAACTTTTGATTTGCTACATCAAGCATACATATTACTGCCCTCTGTGTACAATTTCGATAACTAAAATCCCGAATGACTGACTTGACAAAATTATCCATTTGCGCCGCCTTTCTGTTTGATGTAATATTACCACATGAGTTTATTGTGAAAAATGGCCGTTTTCATTGAAAAGCCTCCTGTTACAAGTTCAAACTGCTTTGAAACCATGACAAATGCTTCAATACTAATAACACTTGGCACAAATGTTGACTGGACAATATCCTCTGTAAAAGCATGCTCAATCTTAAATTTCCTGTTACCATGGCAACGGCGGGACGTCTCAAAATTGCCAAAAAACACTATTTTGCATTGTTTTTTTCCAATCAAAACTGATTTTAAAGTGCTGCAACTTCACAATGCATTGAGATAGAGTAAAAGGCTTTTCAGCGTTGATTACACGTTATCTTAAGATCGACCTGAGGCTATTTTTAGCCTGTCACATGTCCAAAATTTTCTTGGCGATGAGGGGAACTACCGCGTCCAATCAAACCCCCTGAAAAGAAGGGGGCAATGCCCCTTCTGGCAACCCCCTGATGTATCTTTTAGATAGGGGGCGGCGCCGAAAAAAGGTCACAAACGTCTCAAACGATAAACAGTGTTTTGGGCCTAAATACGGAAAATGTAAATACGAAGTTCATCTGTCTATATGTACATATGTTTTTATTTTTTTAGTTTACTACTCTTTATGTTTCATGACAACGATTACTTAAAAGATAGATGAAAACTCAATAATTATGTTAAATAATAATGTTATACTTTACTATAAATTTCATATTTAGACCGTATAAGAATTAAATCTCGCAATCATTTTAACTTTATGTGGCATATACATTTAAAGTTATCGTAAATTCTATGTAAATCAAATTGTTATTCATTGTCTAAACGTATTTTAAGTAAATATATATAATTGATAACATATAACTAAGTTAAAGATCTTATTTTGTATGAAGCTCAATACTACGTAAGCGCCCTGGTGCCAATTTAACATGTTCTAAAAAAAATGAAAACTCCTACATAGGATATCGAAAAGCCTACTTAGGAGTTTACAACTCCTAGGTTGTATTTATATACATGTATTTAGTATTATTGCACCGACCAATAACAGCACAAACTGATCAAATGCATAGTGGAAAAGATCCTCACGACATACGAGAACAGGTACAATTTGTGTTAGAGATTTAGCTTGGGTTGTGCAATTTATCAGATTCAAACGACGCCGAATTCTACCAATCAAGACATTGGTATGCTCAAAATAATCATTTTTGCATATCTGAATAATTACACGTCAGAGTATCCTAATATATGCAAAAATGTAAAGAAACACGAATAACTATTAAATTCAAATACGTTTTTGCATGACAGATACGTTTATTCAGACTAATTGACATATGTACTTGAAAAAAATGAAATGGACATAAATTAATTCACAATTTTTCAAGACAAAACACTTCAATAATATGAGCGTCTGTTGTTCGTATAGCCTACTTTTTAAAAACTCATCGTTGAACAATTTCATTACATTTTACACATACCGTACAATAACTTACTTGCTTTTTATCATCACGTGCTAATAAATCGAACGTATACACCCAATTAAGATTAAAGTGCCAGAGTGAATGATATAAACCATTTGACATTGTATTTATTTACGGTTCAAACCAGACAAGATTTTTGTGTGGTTATTTTTGTAGTGAAATACTCGTTTTTCGTTCCGGGAAGAAAGTAAAAGAAATATTGCTAAAAAACGGTTACAGTTTAAGGGTTGTTGTTTGATGTAAAAATAGACCTAAATGAGGTTATTTGCACGTTCCTGGAAGTGGTCTCTTGAAATGTATACCTCCTGGTAGACACATACTCCGCACTAAGTAAGCAGACTTTATCTGTAGTCCATGTTGATGACATGTTACACATTCGTACCACTATCTCGGCAACAGAACCTCTGAAAAACAACGAATAACATTTCCTTCATGTCATACTGCAACATTCTGTTTGCAAAAGCTAAATCGTATAAATGAAATCAATCGTTAAGTATTGCTTTTTATTTACTACCCTAACAACCAACAAACATTTAAAGAGATCATAATGCTTGCTTTTGATTGCTTTATATGGCTTTATGGAAAGCACAACAATGAATGTGTGAAGACATTAAAGTGAAATATAATCACTGTTACAGTAAATAGATATTGTACAGGTTTTTGAGACAATACACCAGTGCAGAGACTTCCATTGAAGTTTCTTTTACATGACAGGACTTGAAATAATATTTTCGAATTTATGATCCATTTGATGCAGGCGTGGGCCAATTAAGTGTTTGCAAAATTTTACATTGCACTACGAACACGAAAATGTGATTTTCAATTTATTTCAGATTTTATTTTTTAATTATCTTTTTCTTATCTTTCTGTTTTAAGTGACTCTGGTGATCTTTATAAGGAATTCAATGTTTAGGCTTTTTGTCCTCGATGGAGTTTTTTCAAAGTGTCAAGAGTGTCGGCTGAGACAGAGACATGTTTGCACAGTATTCTCAGATATAGCATGTTATTTCTTTAACATTGTATACAAAGCGTACATATTGATTATCAAAATAATATGTGATCCTTTTCTTTAAATATTACAGTCAATATCAAACTCAACAAACACATTTCATCATACATAAGATAATCAACCTTTTTAGAGATTGTCTATACAATAACTAGAATTTCTAATTGTAAAACTAGTTCCGATATACATTCCATTTTATCTACCTTTGTTTCATAAAGCAGATCTAGGATCCTTGACGAAGCACTCTATCTTTATATATAATGACATTTAAATTCCAAGAGCAATTGTATGACAGCTCGTGCTCCGAGAACTTGACTGTCGCTTTGAATAAAATTACAAATCTGCGAAACTAAAAATTAATTATTCAATTAATATTGTACAACATTTCTCGACTTGTGCGTTTAGTTTAAGCCACAGTTACCCTGTAAAGGTCATATGATGACATTTCAAGCAATTAAAAAGCCATTTGGCGTTTTTTTTTCAGATACAGACGGTTAACTGAGCACTGCTCACTGTAAGTTTTCGACAGCAGAAGTAAAATGTACAAAGGTCCTTACGGAAGAGGAGGAACAAATGATCTTAAGTCAGCAACCTTCGCCACTTGGTCTTCCATTCCTGTAATGGATAATGTTCTTGAAAATCGGAATTACAACTAAAATTAAGACAGATACTAAAATATACAGTAAAGGCATAGGTATGCTGTAGAGCTATGTGGTAATGCAAACAAGAATCTTAAGTATCCTCACTACAATAATTTCTTTTTAAAATAAGATGTAGTAATGAACGTTGGCCGGTAGTTCCAAATTGCTTTGTTTGTTCAACTTATAAGTTTGTATATCCGATGTGTATGACTAAACTTATCATATGCATATTCACCGATGCACTACACTACAATTTCTTTTTTATTTTAAATTAGTGCATACTGCATTCAAACAAAGATAAAATTATAATATGTTGTAATTGTTTCTATATCATTAGGAATCAATATACCGGCATAACAACATTTAATCGATGTTTCCAAGAATATGCATGATCGACATCTTGCTATATATTTATTGACTAACATTTATTCTGAAAACGCTTGACTGTATGCTTTTTATTGTCGATCAGAGGCCAACCGAGGCAAATGATACCACAACAATGCATTGCTGGGACAGTCAAGACGCAAAAATTATTGATTTTCACATTGAAAGATTTAGAACGACATCCTAAAACAGGCAAAGAGACTTAGAAAATGTTATATAAAAGTGTTTTAATCTGTATTTTTACATTCATTTGTCGTGCTCAAAAACCTTTTAAATAAACACAACTTTAAATTTTCAATACAGGTATTATAAACTAAAACACCTGAACCAGTATTAATAGAAGATAAATGAAAACCGTATCGTGTCAGAGTGTTTATATAATTCTCATACGTTAGGAACAATTTATTTTACAACAAATACATGTATATAGGTTATGTTACGCGGACAATTACGAAAAATATAAATATAGTTACGTATAACATTTAATCACTTAACAGCATCAATACATTGTATGCAAATTTAACAATAACATTTAATGTCTTATCATCATATGAAAGTAAATCGAACGTTAAGACATGATTAAGATTAAAGTGCCAAAGTGAATGATAGAAACAAACCAATATTGATTTTACTGACTGATTTGTTCACGTGACATTTTTGCAGTTGGTGATTGTTACATTTTTTGAAAAGCGATGCCAAGTTTTAATGTTATAGTTAATAATTATTATGAAAATCTAACCATAAGATAATCCGACATTAGTCATTACAATAATTCCCCGCGTTTATCTTCGAAATATATGCAAGTAAATTAAACATAAAATCTCAATTTGTTTATATTATAGACAACTGAAATTTAATTTAATTGTCATTAGATATTCACCATCTGTCAAACGCTGTCATTTAATTATACGCATGTTGAAAGATACTGCCCGGTTAGCTCAATAGAGAGAGAGAGCTTTAGAATTGTGAATAAGCCAACCCGAGTTTAACGTTGCAGATCACTTTCTTTGTGAATGATCTTACGGTCATTTGCACTGTTCCTCTGCCATGAATGTACATAAGTTATATGTTCCTTGCAAAAGTGAAAACAACTTATACTGTTTAAGTGTATAAAGCTATATATCTGCTGCAGAATATATTGTTTGAGTTTTCAATCAAATACTTCCCAAATACTTGAATAAAAGAAATCTAGAAGCATTTTGCTTAAAAGCGAATGTCGCATACACAAAACCACTGCTTGACAGACAGCCAGGAACGATGCAATATATTGCTCAGGTTAATTTAAATTGACCTCTTGTCGTAATCTATAATGGGAGCTAACTACCAACCACCCATATAAAATTGTGATTGATTATCTACATTTAAATATCAGTCATACATCAACGGGGTCGAGAAAGCTTTAATGTAAATTTAATTTACTGTTTTATAAGATAATGTTTATCTTTTTCATGGGAAAACGAAAGTACGTATTAAACGTGAACAGAAAACTAAAAAGTAGAAAACATATTATTATCTTAATTAAGTGCGGTCTGCTTTGATGGACAATGGATAAAAAAGTAGCCATGGCAAATAATAAGGGACAAACCGGATGTGATATAGTTACTAAGACGGTTATGCATGAAACATTCCCCGCAAACGAAAATAATGTTTACTTCTAAATCAAACATACCTTTTAAATAAACTGTCAATATAACTAATACAATTCCCTTATGTAACAAAACAAAGACAGATTTTAACATCAGTTAATTAATTATTTGTTAATCTCGGTGAGCCAAATGTTACAATATGTGATGCGAATTACATGATTTGTAGACACCGATTTGCCCGTAATCATGAAATGAAAACATCTTGTCTGTCTTTAGCTATGTTTTATTTCAACTTCAGATTATTCATATGTTCTCTAGGTGTGTTCTCTAGTAGACACATACGCCACACTAACAAAAAGAAATCTATATATGTAGAACATAGATATATAAAACATTCAATTTCCGTCTTGCCAACAACTCTGTAAAACAGATAATTTTTGATGTCAGACAATAACTTACTGTTTCCAAAACCTAATATAATTAATCGCAAACGGTTGTTTTTAAGTCATTTCCCGAACAATAAAACAAACGTTTCAAACAACGAATGCTTGCGTTTTGATTGGCATAATAAAAGTATAAATTTTTCAAAACACCAAAGAAGAATTTCTGAAGGCATGAATGTGAACCTCTCTATAACTGTTAGAGTTTATTAGTATTGTTAAGGTTTTGCAATACACGAGTTAGAAAGAAAAAAAACATACCTTCAAAACGATCGTACATTTGCAATTTTAAATCGTGATAACCGTCTTGAATATTATTTTCTTTTCAGTTATTAATATCAATTTAGCCGTAATTTATCAACAATGCAGGCATGCACACAGACAATATTCTACAAAATATTGTTAGATATAGTATATTGTATACGGTAGTAACTTATTGCGATACATACTTGAAAAAATTATTTCTGTTTGCTAAGTTTTAAAAATGAAAAATACCTGTATACTTTGAAGATAACTTACCTTCTTTTCAGTGTCAATATATCATGAACTGGGATATTGGTTAAAATATGCGATATATTCCCGGGAATCAATGCGCAAGGCTGATAAGTATTGCAAGTATCCAATAAGATCTTCAATATCATAATCATTATCATTTCTTGCACTTGTTTACCTCAAAAGTGTACTGACAGTAACCTTTTACACCTATTATTTGTAGGTTCTTTTCTTATCAATGTTCAAGCTAATATAAAGATAACCTTTAATTAAAGATAAAAGGACCTTAGTCATTCTTCATGGTACATTATTATATGCATTCTTGAACAAATAGCTGCTATGTTTCATTACGGTAAGTCAACAAGTACTTTATTTAAGTACATTGCCTTTATTAAATAGAAGAACTTTGATGAAACAGCGAAAAATCGCATGAACTGTCCTTTTGTCAGGGATAGAAAATACAATTTAATTGGTTTATTATTTCTATATTACAAATATTATCTGAAATGGACAAAAGTATCTACATTTATATCAGCCAGTGGTTTATCACAATAAAACAAGAATAACAGCACTGGTTTGCAATTTTAATAATTAGGGGATTCTCAGACAAAAGGAAATAATGACGATAGAGAGTTTATTCCATCTTGCCATTGTGGTCATGAACTAATGGTTTATTTGAATGTCATGACTAAAAATGATCCGCATATTTCTTTTACATGAACAGATCGTTTAATATTACAGGTCAGCCTTATTTAAAATTTTTTTCAATTAACTCAACAGCATTACTTTGTGTTGACGAAAAATATGTTCTAAAAAGTGTCAAATTAAATTGAACAATCCGATATATGCTCTGGTGCCATGTAAGCAATTAAATCCAATATTCTCAACATATACTATCGTTATGTTATGACTTATAAAGCTTTCAATTAAAATGGGATACAGCTGAAACTGGATGTGTTAAATTTAATCATAATGCAACATTAGCAAAGTTATTAAAACACATTGTATTTGGGTAAGTCGGACAGGTCAAATATTTTAACTGCATATTCAAGGTCGTCATAATTTCAATCAGAGTGCAATTTAATTATTGAACCAGTAATATCATACTAACATATCTTATACACGTATTTAATTACCATTATAATAAACGTGTAAAATGTTAATCTGGTTTCAATATTGTACGATTTCCATACATTAACCGTAGACAAACACTTTTTGTAATATAAGATAAAATTTGCCCTTAGTCTTTAAAATGTATCAAGTCTGACTTAAAATGAAATTTAAGAATTTCTCTTAAGGTTACTGAGTACAGGAAATTAGCATTTTACCTCCGAAAATCATCTGTATATTTTCCACAAACTTTTTCTTCGCCACGGGTATAATTGAATGGCTTAGATGTACCAATGATAATTTTCTTGAATGACGTTTATGTTTAATATCAAACGAAGTGTGCATACTTAAGGTAAATCTGTCGAAATTATCAAATCGATAATTGTTCGTTTGCTACAGACATTTCAGTAAATATCTATTCCAAATGCATTGTTGATAAGGCAAAACATAATCGTTATAGGTTATCAGTTACTTTAGAGATTTTCAAGCGCTTTGAGAATAGTCTAATCGCAAGAATATGATATTTTGTAAGACTGAGATATCGTTGTGACTTTAAATAATGGAGACATTGTATTTAAAGGAAGATTTATTCCCCGTAAACCTTAGTTTGACATACAGTGTATTAATTGTATTTTGAACGTGAATGGTTATTTATGATGACTAAAAATTAGTTTAATAAGTTTTCCTGCAGAACCTCAATTTAATGGAAACGATTTTTATACGTACCACGCGCAAGAGGAAGCGAAAAGGAACTGTTGTTATAAAGTCTAAGAGCAATCGAACGACATTTCGTGCTCCATTTATTACAAAAGTGTTTTGAATAAAACTTTACTATAACAATAAGAAGTAAGTATTAATGTTTGACAACATTATCACGAACAATAAGTCTTGCTTAGTTTATTCGTACCAGAAATGAAATGTTTATTTGCTTGAACTATTCTTTGTGTAGAAATTTGCTTGATTTAAAATAGCAAGAAATCAAATACAGCCTGAAATAAATCAGGACCATAACTAGCATTTATTAGGAAAAAGACTAAATTTGTAGACAAATAAAAGCTCTTTGTGGAGTAAATCAAATATAATTCAAATATGAAGTATGTTACGTCACTTTGAAGGTCATTTTGACCTCTTTGTAACTGTTTTTTATCTTCAAGGAAAATATTCTTCATTCACTTTATATTGTTACATTTCATTTACAATGTTCCTTTCATTTCATTTGTTTGTTTCTTTTTTTGGGTTCATGTCAGAGTCATACCTTTAAGGTCACATGAGGACATTCAATGGACAATCAACGGCCGTGTACTTTTTATCCATGAATACAATTTTTAAATGGCACATTTACAGGTGCATTATATTAAATGTTTTATTTCGTGACAACCGTTCGTTACATAAAAGACAGAATTATGAGATGCGATTTTTGTTTCTACTTCCTTAGTTATCCTTATTCTGACAGAATACCACTCAATCTATGGTTCCTTTTCTATGCATGGTTAATGTCGTGCTATATTTATTGATAATCATTTTTCCCACAAACGCTCGACTGATCTTTATTGTCGATCAGCATCAAAGCAAGTCTAATGACGCCACAACAGCTCATTATTAGAACAGTAAAGAAGTGTAAAGAAGCATCAATTATGGATTTTCAAAATGAAATATATAGCTTAATCCTAAACCAGGCAATGTGAGTAACATAAGCAAGTTTGATATAAAAACAATTTTATTTTATTTTACACATTCACTTATAGGATGAACATGAGTTCGATATTTGAAGCCAACAATTTTAAATAAATATTCAAGGTACAGTTCTTTGCGTGAGTAAAAATACACAAACTTTTATTTAATCACTTAAAATGACTTTAATTGAAATTAAGAGTCCTCATCCCATTTTATTTGTACAAATATGGGACATTTGCGATTATTATTTAAACATTTTTAATTCTGGCAGTAGAAATAATTTATTAGATAATATATTAGAAATGATCTTTAACAATTATTATAATATCAAAATGTTCCTTTAAAATATATTTTTAGCGCAATATATGCATTTAGAAGATAAAGGTCACATTAAATCTAAATACTTTTGCAAAAATTATCACAAAGCATTGTTTTAAAGAATCTAAGCCGTTTGTTTGTTACAGTCATACGAATTGTTTGCACAATACAAGGAGCAAAAAGCAAAAGAAATGATGATTAAAGTACGTTAAAGTCATAGAATATCTTTCGAACAGATATTTGTTGTTTGCGTAGGCACACAAATCCCACGCTGTGGCTCTTAAACTTTTAAATAATTAAAATAAAGCTTTCAGTGTTTAAAAGCTAATTGGAGCATTTATCCTCATCTACTCGGCTAAGCATTTTAAATGCGATGCTACTTCCAAAAAAATCAAATATGAAAGGCAACATTTATGCAAAATGTGAATATCTTTATACTGTAAGGAAACGTTGAGGTTATAATATACGGAAGTTGTAGCTGGTATTATTATCAAAATTTAGATAATATTTTTCCGTAGTATAATACTGTGTTCAATTAAATAAATAATTAATGCAAATTTCTAGAACAAAGGCACATTTCAACCAAGTCTAACATATTTATATATTTTGTCTTAAATCTGAGACGTATAAACTGGAAGAGAATTAATTATATTTATGATTATTTGTAGAACATTAATAAACACTACTTATATTAATTTTGTAGCTTTCCTTGTATCAATTTCACAATAATAACAATTAGAAATAAACAAATCTGTTTTTTTAGAAATAGATATATATTTCTTGAAAAATGTTACATTTAATGCACTTGAAACATGAATGTTGTGAATGTTGTATCAGACAGACACGCTATTACAAATACTGAATTAGTTGCAATTATACTGAAGTGAAAAAAAGAAAGAAAATTAGCTGTTGCAGTAATCAAAAAATATATGTCTTATAGGTATTTCTAATTATGTTTGCTGGAAATTCACAAGTGTATTTTAATAATGAGGTAATTTCTTGGCACTACATTCCCAGTACAAAAATAATCGAATGAATTATCGGATATGTCTTAGATAACGACAGGTCAAATCTTATTTCTCACCGGGTCAAATTCATTACACAATTATTTTAGATATCTTGAAAAAATAACTCTCATATTATTGATGCCATTCTTTATAACCTGATCCTGATCTTTTTCTAGTTATCTTGCATACCTAGAACAATATGTAACTCATCATTTAACTGTACAAGATGTATTCATTATTGTAATGTAAATACTGTGTTGCTTTCATAGGTTAAGCATGCACTGAATACTGTACTGGACTTTTCCAATGAATATTTTTATCTTTTCATTTAAGGATACTTCGATTTAAGAATGCTTAGTACTAGACCAGTATAAATATAAAAAAAAAACAATTATTCATTAAAAGACTGTAAAAAGACAAAAAGTTAGTTTTACATAATACTTTGTTATGATATTATGCTATCCGTCGTCGGCCACAGAAGAAACTGTTGTCTAGATATAGTCAGACAATAATTTTCCTTTTTTATCAACATGAAGCTTCGAATCATTGTTTATTTTCCGGAAGTAAATCGTTTCTTTAAACATAAGCATATTATTAATGTTTGTTTTGATTTTACCAATTAATGGTAAGGGATTTAATATTTAAGAAAGAAAAAAATGTTGGGATACTTCAAAATTTTAATAACAAAATAAATTACATCTTTTTCTACAAATGTCTCTTGTAGCAAATTAAAATACATTGACTAATAATATTTCTCAATCACAGCAAACAAGAGACTTGAATTATCAATTTTTTTAATAAAAAAAAAACGTATTTAAAGTGGTTCATTCATATTTATGCAACGCGCAACGCAGTGTCAATTTGATAAATAAACAAGCACACGAGTATCACAATGTCAGGAGCAGACAATGAAGAGAATCCAACATTCCATCACTGTTTCTGTGTTTTACCATTTTACTTTTTAAGGCTTAAGAAATGTATGATATTTATAAGAAATACTATTCAGGAAAACCTAAAAAAAATATAAAAAGTAAAAGTATGAATTAAATGAAAATTGAAATTGATTATCATCTGTAATATTTTTATCGCGTGATTAAAAATGTCTTTCAAATTGTGTAATATAATGGAAATAGTAGTAACAAAAAGTTGAATTACCGTTGTAATACCTAAATATGCGAACTTTGTCTGAAATGTAGATCGATTACAAGTTTACGTCAATTTACACAATAATCATTGGTACATCTTAGCAATAACTATCAAATAACACCCTTAGGTATAGAACATTCTAGAACGATGAAAGAATCCTTACGTAATTTTCAGAGATTATCTATACGCAATAACCAGTCAAAAAATATACCTTACACTTAATATCTAAACATTCCAAGAAAAATCATGAATTGATATATGCAACGTTTTTAATTTTATAGAATCAGCGTCATTTATTTTTTTATTTCAAGTGGGAAACACGTCAACATCATGCCAATGTTTTATAGGACAAATTATAATATGAACAGAAAAGTGGATAACGTTGTCTGACAGTGACTGAAACTGCTTGACTTCTTCATGATCTTCATGACATGTTCAAAGTGAAGCAAATTTTTATTGCATGCTATGCATATGTGGAATGGTAATAAAGTGAAATTTATTCTGTCATGAGATATTATATATGCAGAAGCAATATGCAGAAGCATACGAGATGAAAATTCTCAAATTTTTCTGTTAATGTATTGAAAATAACAAGACAATGGCGCATTGAAAATGTGTACATACAAAATGGATAACACTTTAGCAAAATATACATTTTATACATTTTAATTTTATCAAATATAGAATGATATAGGTACCGCAAATCATCTACAAAAAAGCATTTAATTAAAAGATATAATTAATGCAATAAGCACACCCTAACATCAAAGAGACCTACCGGTCAACAAACCTTAATCAGTACGAAACTGATTGCTGAAACAAATGCATATATATCACATTAAAAGCTCCATCTTCCAGTGTATTTACTGATAGCAGACACGATTATGTGTGTATTATTATATTCATGTCACAATTTCCATCAGACAATATCGCAATATTGAGATGTTTGACCAAATTCATTTCTAAGATGCTCTTTTTGCTTCGCAATAAGGATTCACACCACAACTGTTTGTAATCTCATTTCAGGTCATGTAAGAGTTTTATTTTAACGTACTGTCTGTAAAGGAACGTAGCAATTATTCATCAAAGAATGTATGTAATAATGTACCACTAATAAGGCTTTCACAAATAGTATTTAAACTTAAAGGCTGTATTACCAGCTGCCGCACCAATTAGATTGTCAATAGAACACTATAATAGTGAATATTGTAAAAATTTAACAGGTGTAACATGGTATTTAATTGTAATGAATTGATAGCAACTAGCCTTTCTTATCTCAGTGTATGTAAAATGACATTGCAAAATTTTAACAGAGAGAAAAAGTCAAATTGATTATACACTCAGGTATTTCATTTTTCCAATTATTACAGTAAAAATAAACCATATCGCGTAATTGTCCACAAAGAAAATCCGTTAGAATCCGTTTTACAACGTTAAATGATTGTTTTTAGAAAAAAGATCTATGTTAGATAACATTAAGTAAGTCATTTTCAATTTTAAGCGATAATGAAATTCTTTTGGAATGCTATCAGAGAATATTCTTTTTCCTTTGCGTACTTTTAATTAAATGATATAAATTGAATTTTAAAGCAATAGGTATGTTAAAGAAAGAAACAACTGTTACGAGTATAACAACACGTAACGTATTCTTATTTTGTTACCAAGAAAATAATTATGTACACCAGATTAAGCAAACTATAATATGCACATGTTTTATATAACCCACTATAGTATAAAGGTTCAAACGAGATAATGTTACTGATTACCCTATGTCATCAATCAACTGTTCTATCATAGCATTGAAACTTCACTATCAAATTGTTTACAATTCATGTTGCGCGTTTGCTAGTGGTAATGTAGAGTATACATGTTTGTACATACTATTTCAATTAGCATGGGATACACTGCGCGAGATTATGATTAATTGAGCAAAATATAAACAAAAACAGTTCAATTATAGGAGCCTGATACTATAACAAAAGAAATTGCTCACAGGCTGATAAAATTATGAATAAGATGAACGCTGACTTGACATAACAATGTCCTTATAACCTCATACTACAATATCAACAGGTAATGATTTTATGTTTATTTGATATTTTACCTTTTATTTGAAATAAATACAGTCATGTATTATACTAAGATCGATGATTATCATAGAACTACTTTAAAATCAGTTTTAAAATATTATTCAAAAACAAATTTCAAAATGTTGGGTACCAATTTACAATTTTATTCACAACGGTGTGATGCAATCACCATTTGTATATTTTAAGTCAACAAACTGCAAACTTGTGGCAATGTGTCGATTTCACCTAGTATATGTTGTTGATATTTTTTCTGCTGACAGGAAAAAAAGTTAAACGATATTTATCCTCCAGAGAAAGGTTGTCTTGGTGAGTTGAAGTCCGTAGAAATCATGATATCAGCTTTCATGTCCCAAGTGGAATATCTCTTGAATTGTATGATAAAACATGTCAATATACATTAAATATTGTTTTGAAATCTTGTTTTCTTAAAAAATATCATGCAAGGCAAATATTACTCTGCTGTGTTGTCAGTGAAAACACAGCAAATTCAGTGCAATGTATATCAAACGTATATAATTTACAAAGAACAACACGTTTATATACCGTCGATTATTAAATTACACTCCTGTTATTATGTTTTTAGATGGAATGTTATCAGTTAAATGCCACTCGTAAGTTTTGATAGAAAAAAAGGTAATACATGTACTACAATATTTCTTGAAAAACAGTCATTTTGTTCATTCGACATGGTTAATTGCTTGTAAACTTGGCTTAAAACTGCGTTTGTGTCTTTCTTTCAAATATAACGTGATCAGATGCTTATAACTGACGAGAGTAATTATAACATGGTACCCATCTTTTTTGTTGTTGTGACCGAGAAGTTGATTTGTACAGCACTTTTATAAAATTATATACAATGTATTCTAAGCATATTTGTTATAATTGAAAAAAATTATTTTTTGCAATGTATTCTTATCATATGTGTATATTTTGTGTAATAAGGTAAATTGCTTGCCCTTTCAGTTGTAATAAAATGTATTATAATTGAAATTATACAATACGTGTGATTATAATGCATCTTATATAAATGCATTCTAATAAATACATTTAAGTTTTGATATGTCCTTTTTATGTTTACTGCTTATCGAACCAATAATTATAGTACGAAGAAGCAATGCTTTGTAATACTTTTCTGAAGATCTTAGTGAACGGTTGTTGACGTTTATTATAAATGAAATGTTGGCCTTCCTTCAACTACTTTCAACTCGTCGAACTTTCAAAGAGCTGAAAAAAACAGAAAACAAGATAATGTAAATAAGCTAACAAGATTAAACCATTGGTGTTAACAAATTAGAATGACGGTTCAGTAACCTTACATTTATCAGATACAACTTATTACATTACAAATTAATGCGGTGAAGAAGTAAATTTGTCCAACATTTTTGCATCAGTTTTGATGCACCAACCACACGTTATAGTACATGTAGTTTTATAGTTTATTTGAGTCTGATCCAACAAACATGACAAATGAACAGTCACATAATACAAATACAGAATATAAGTCATGTAAATGGTCGTTCTTATAAAACTTTTAGGAGAAAATGTTGTAACAAACATATTACATAATGTTGCCTCCACATTTGAAAGGCCTGAGATTCCCATTGCTAATATAAGTTTAAAATCTTCAATAAATATAACTTCAGTTACTATTTCGTTTTATTTAAATATTTTTACACGTCGCCTTTACCACCAAGACATTATTTTTAAGATTAAGACTTTAAAAATTGGATGATTTTGTTACAAACAAATTGAAAAATCGAAAATAGCTGAAACTTGCAGACTCACTTTAATTTAATAAATGTATGACTTATAATAGAAAGCCCAATTACTTCAAACCAACCATTGACTAATTAAAGCGGTATTCAATTTTCAAAAGCAAAAGTATTTAAATTAATGATGCCTAATTACCGACAAAAATATAGCCAAGAATAATATAAAAAGTACGGCGACTATTGTCAGTACTATATTCACTGTTGTTCAAAGTAAAATTCAACATTATTCTAAGTATAAGGTATGATGTATACCTCCCTATTATATATGTATAAATAACCGTAGAATTCATTAATCTAGATGCATGGCAATTCATCAATCTGTTTCAATTCTGTCAGGTAGGTCAGTACATTTTACACAGTAAAAAAATGTTTGGTCCATATTTTAAGATGGATATGTCCATTTAAGAAATCTTGCGTGGTAAGAGGAAAATGTAAATGTTTGAACAATATAACGACAAATATGATAGTTTATCACATAAACCGTGGCACAGGAGTGTAATAAAGCCATTTAATAAAAACGATATTACACTAGTGTAATAACACTTTAAGGTGACGTCATTTGCGCTATATAGAAACATAGCGTTAAAAGCGCGCTAATGTTAGCGTTACACTATAGGCGCGTCATTGAAAAATTACTCATTTTAACAGTTTACTGTTCTTATTTTATATATGTGATAAATAGAATATTATATTCGTGTAGATACAATACTAAATTTATTAAACTCGTTGAATAAAACAATATTATGCTCGCCAGAGGCTCGCATAATATGATTTTATTCAACTCGTTCAATAAATTTAGTATTAAACTACACTCATTCAATATCCTCTATATAAAAGTTACTCACGTGATAATTTTACGTCATATTGTCGTATACATATAGTTTTTTAAATAATTGATTAGCCATTAAATTGATCTATTTGATCATTTGTTTTATATTGCTTTCATATATTTTTAGATCATTATGTAAAAACGATAGTTGTTGTTACTGTTATTTAGCGTTTATGCTGTTCTCATTGACGTATAGAACTACTAGAGAAAGGATCATTGAGATGGAGGCAAACCATTATCCACTTTGGTTTACTTAATTTTTTAACATATTTCAACAGATTTTCTGACAAAATTATTTTCAAGGATCGAATCATTTTCTGTCAGTATCATTTTGTCAAGTATATTCTGTTTGAATGCATATGGACGTGGACTTATGCTTTTTGTTAAATTATTTCGAATTTAAATAAATATCGCTATAGATAACATTTTATAGTTACAAATCCTTAACTTTCTCGTAACATTACTTATACGATAACAAAAGATATGCTACCACTAACAAGGAGCAAGCAATGAACATCACATATTTATGAATCATTTAGGTCGTACACACACAAAGTATATACTTATCTAAGATCCTAAAATCTTCATATTAAACAAAATCGGATACAATAAAAACTTAATGTCCATTAATGGCCTAAAGTTAATTTTCAATTAAATGTTCAAAAACAATTTTGTGCAACTATTCATTTCTGGTACCAAATTTTTTGTGTTTCCATTATAAATAATTTATGTTGCAGGAGAAAACTTACCGTTTATAAAATGTAGTAAAAATGTACATAACATTAAAAGTTGATTGTTTAGAGAACATTATTTTCATATATGTAATTATCTTAAGTATTATAGGAACGGTTTTTAAATCTATAAACGCCTAACTAAACATTCTTTGTCTTTACGTAACCTATATATGCATGGTTCAGATTCACTATTAAAAGTATTAAATTGTGCAAAATTAAACTTTTAAGTTAGATATACGTTGGCATGGGTGTGCACAGAGATTGGTTAATATCTTGAAAAAACAAAATTAAGTAGTATTTTGTAGAAAATAAAAATTCATTGATTCAGAAGTTAATATTTGAGCAGTTTTATTATTATGCTTTTGAATTACAGAAATGAGATAATGGAAGCAGTTCAAAAAGATTGCATTTCACTGACCGTTAGTCTTAATTGAACCTTATCTAGGTTTATTTTTACCTGCGAAATGAATTGTTATTGATCTATCTTTTGATGACATAATTATTCCTAATATTATGCTATGTTTGGTATTTAGTGACATAATAATCAAATATAAAATTGAAGCATTCAAAATTTTTAGATTCTGGTCGGAATTTTAAGAAAATATCATAAAATGTTGGGACATTACATTTTGTATCACGTAATTTCATTTAATGTTAATATTGAAAGAAATGTTTGACAAGATTTTAGTAAGGACGTTCTGAAATCTGTTACATCTTCGAAAATAAAAATAGAAAACATCTATTAAGATTAGTGTATTCGAAATAAATAACATTTGTCAAATATCGTTACTCATGTACTGACAAAAAACTGATAAAACTGATATACTTCATTATGAGTGAAATGTTTGTTTGTTTCTTTTCACGTTTCTCGTTTACAACTATAGAGTTAAGCCAAATAAAGAAAAAAACATGATAGTAATTGTTCCATTTCTTATCTATCGTCAATTAACGTCATCCAGCTATCTTTAATCTCTCTTTCAAGTCTTGCACTAACATTTTTGTACATTTTTAATTGCATTGTATTAAAATTTTAATTGTAAGTCATTCAAATAAAACATAAAATGCTATGAATTAGTAACGTATGTTTTGTCTCTTTTTTGCATCCGTATTTTAAGTAACAATTTTACTTTGCTTAAAGTAGGTCTTCATTAGAATAGTATAATTGAACAATTTTGATGTGTCATTTTCAGAAGCATGGATCACAAATATATTTTAGATATCCAACAATGATTTTAAAAGTGATTCTGTCGATTTGTATGATTATCACGTACAAACAGTCTCTTATCTATTTCCGTTCTTCAGAAATTTCTTTATTTAATGTAAAATGCCAATTCAATCTATAAAAAGAAAAATCCTCATAACATCAACTTTTACATTCATTATGCATTGTATTAGTTATTATGAACTAGTTAAATGATGGATAACAAGTTTGCATTTAGTGTCTAGAACAAAAAGAACATTTTGTAAGACGTATACGTATGTGTACCATCTCAATATATAAACATATATGATATACATGTTGCAGGCTATCAAAGTATTGTATTTCTAAAATAAAGTTTCATAAAACAAGAGATAAAAAGATGTTACAGAGCAAAGGATAGGAATTGAAATATATGAGAAAGGAAACAAATTTGAATTTGAAATAACGCTGAAAAAACGGTGACTCATCTGTTTCTCTTGTGGTATACAATGTGACTTACACATTTAAGATTGTTATCATCTGCTTTGTGGTTTTCCTTATATGAGTATGGATTTGTTCTTAAATAAGAAAATTTTAATTACTAACTACAACTATAACTTACTTGGCAAAGGAATATCATCATCCATCGAATTCATGATGCTCCATTGCTCTTTGTTATTTTCTTTTATTTTTTGTTTGTTGTTGTTGTTTATTATTATTTTTTGCCGTTGTATTATAATACGATTTTCTTAAATGTTACATATGCGTATCTTACTTCATTTAATGACCATAAAAGTCTACTCAATGCTCATTATTGTTAACAGTTATTAATTTTAACGAAGTGTGATAAATGACTGGTTAAGAATGTTCTTAATAACAAATTTAACGTTTATATGTCATTATGTTTATTATAAAGTACAAGGTGATTAAAAAGCTTTCGTAACGGATAAATCGGCTTCCATAATTTTGATTTCCTATTTGTATATTTCCTTTCAGCCAATCTGTCTTCATTCGTCACTTCTGGAAATCTGCTCTTCGTGAGTCTATTTCCGATTGTATCTTTCCTGAATAACAAAACAATTATGGACATAATAACAAAACACAATCTTTTGTAAGGTCCAGATGATATATCATTTATTTATCCACGAGAGTAAATATTTTAAATAAACTTTTTTCAGACATATTCTGTAATTAATTTGGAAAAGTTTTTATTAGGATGTAAATTTACACATTGAAATTGAAAAAAAATCATACGCTTTTAATGATTCATTTAAACTTGAAAGATAATTTTCTTTTAAATTTAACATTTACAATTTTAATGCCTTATTATTATTTAAGTATTGAATGGCTTAGTCATTGAATATACAGAAAATCTATCATAACATTTCCATAATGCATGCATTGAACCTTTTTAGAAATTTAATTAGTAATATTTGACTTTTTTTAAACCTTAAATTATGCTTCAATGTTTTAATGCAAATCGTAATATTTTCACAAATCTTTCACAAATGGTTATTATTCTAGAAAAAGATAAGGCTTAGAATGCAAGTTGACAATGTAATCGTTTTGAAGGCGACACATGTTTGTTGGCAAATCAATTTGGTTTCCGAAAACATAATGTCCTACCAATGAGAAAGCTTTAAGATTCTAATATATGAATTTAAAATCATTTTACTTCATATTTGTTTCTTAAGATTTCAAACGAAATAAAAAAAATCTCAAATCCATATACCATTATTAGATAATGAGCTTCATTTGACTGCAATCTCGCTATCTTTAGTATTTCAAGTGAAACAGTTGCAATCAAGTGTTAATGATATTCCAGTTTCTTAAAATTATTGTATTATTCAACATGTGAAAAATGTTGTTATGTTTTTAAATGGACTATAAATATAGAGACATATTTTCAATATTGTTTTACAAAAACAAATTTCTAATATATCTTCTCGTATCTAATGACATATTATTGGACATTAAATGTACAGAAAACTCTCTCTTAAACATAATTTATAAATATATCTGATTTTGCAATAGCTTACCGAATCCTCATTACAAAAAAGCTTTGACATTTTGTTTGTTTGCAAATTACCATTAATTTGAATAAAACATATTTTTCAACTCTTACGTTTTTACAGACATCGCATTGTAATACTTTATCTTGATGTACTGGTATATTGATTGCAGATTACAATTTTGAAACTTAAACATGTTACACGCATTTGCCGCAATTAAAATATTTCAAAGCACCACGCCTTTCCATTAAACTGGCACTTTTTGCGTAACAAACAGTTAAACTCTTCACATAAACCATCCAAAGAGCATACTTTACATGTTAAAGTGAGATTGAAGCAGTATTATTTCCTAAATGTTTTCATAATTAAAGTTCAATATTGCGTTTGTATCAGTTATTTTGTACCCACGCATTCTAACTTATGATTTAAATCAGACTTGCACTTTAGGAAAATTGATTAAATAAGCTTACATTTCAAGATCATGAATATATCAGATATGTGTTTACCGAGGTGAACTGTTGTAGATATTATCTTTTATGACAGTTTGCCGTTAAAGGCTTTCATGTCATAGAATAGAATCGATTATAAGGTGTAAACAATAAATGTATATCGTTAGATGGCATTTCAAAATATAATTTATGTGTATTTATCGAACCAATAAAAAAACTCACGAAGAAATAACAAACATATATTTTTATAGCATCATATATATATATAAAGGAGATAATTAAATTCAATACAGTTATACCGTAATTGGACTGGCATATCGATGTGGTGGTATGTGTGTATATATTCTCTCATTTCTATATATATAACTAACTAGTCCATAAGTACTTTGTACTTATATGTTTATAATCCAACATTACATTATATTAATATGGCTCTATATATCAATGGCAAGTTAGTCGTTGTATTGGAGTAAATAAAATTATGATTTTAATATTTTTTATTTGCAAAACAATATTTTTAACATAAAATGGAGTTCAATTAGGTTATGTTATTTGATTTGAAACATAACAGCTCACAACATACATGTATAAACAGCAAAACACTTTGTTACAAGAATTGTAACAATTCATTTTTATAACATTGACGAGGAAAGAAATAATTATATGAACAGTTTCTTGAAATCCTATTGCATTCGTGTTCTAAAAGCATATTGATTCAGCCCTTTCAATACATTGAACCGACAAATTTAATCTGTTTAAATGCTTGTTCAAAGTGACAGTTCTATTTATTCGAAGAACACACCATCTCAAAGGACATCTTATTTAATTTACTTTATTATTTTGTTCAAGTAAGCAGATAGCTTTATCTATCAAGATTTTGACTTCCTATTTTGTATATTTCCTCACGATCTGTCTTCATCCTTCACTTAGGAACATAAGCTGCCAAAGATCCGTTTTATTTATCTATAAGTAATTTTATTTTTCCTAATGTTCAGTTTACAATTAACAAAAACATCAATGTAAAAAGTAAAAAAAAAATATTATTTTTACCAAAACAAAAACTTTGTTTCATTTTGCATTCATTCCAATTTCATGGTATGTTTTGCAAACCAAATATTGTAATTTTTGTTGTATTAATTTAAATAGTTCTCTGTCAAGATATCATCACCTATGATCATTTCCAAATTGAAACAATATTTTCTCCTTTTATTCTCAATCATTTTGGAAGTTTTGACTTTTTTAAGTTTTCTTTTTATGTTTATTACTAATTAATCTTTTAATTGCTTAAGTTATTTATTTATTAATTATTTAGTAAATATAATTTCATATAACTAACACAACTCATTCCGGCTTGTAAACTCCGTATGTATAATTATTATAGTTACAACCAGTATCTAATAAATTAATTTTTATTAATCTAAAGATAAAATGTATTGACATATTATGCATGACATCATGATTCTGAAGGTTGAATTTCATTTTAATTTTCCATAATTGAAGAGTGCATTTCCTATTTTACACATAAAATTAATCAAAATGAACTTTTTGTCTATTAAAACATAAATCACAATTTGTATTTTTTGAATTGGTTGGTCTTATTCAACGAAAATATGCCACATTGAAAGATAAAATTAATGTATGTACATGTACGGCTAGCAAATGATATGTCATGGTTTTAATCCCACATAGATTGAAGAAGAAAATAATACATATAATTTATTAGTATTATTTGAATTATAATTTAAATAGTTTCATGACAAATACACCAACACGCAGACGTATGATAATATTAAATACGTAGGTTTGAGAAAATTAATTATAAGTTATAACATATTTTAAGTATATTATTAGCATGTTAATGTAATCCCAGTAGCTTAAAATGCTTATTACAACTAACCTGGACCAGTACATTTACTAATGTAATGTTACAGTGTGGAAGTTAAAAAATAAATATGATATGAGTAAAAACATCAAACGCATACTTCCAGGAAAAAATCTAAAACATTGTCACCAAGGATAAGTTAAATTGTTGGACCAAGAAAATAAATATGGATGGGTGCATTACATTATAAAAAACATTTAATAAAGACATGTTTATGATGTTGCTCTTGGAAATCAGTAGCAAATAAAGGTAAACGATTTTTAACGTGAATTGAAGTTTAACTGCATTCCGTATAGGTATATGCCAAAAACCGTGCAATAAAATGAAATCGAATTGTTATAATAATTTAAACATATGCAAGATGTCAAAATATTTATCTATGCGATGTAGTATTTTTGGATTGCAAACAAATGCACATTACTTCTGTTTATTTTCTCAGACAGTTTTCCTGAATCATGGCGGTTTCTTTATACTTTTTTCTTGTTTTCATATTATGAAATACTCAGCCAAACGACAGGCAAAATCTCTTGCGTTTGATTTGTGTCGCGGTGTTGTTAACAATATTAAACTTGCAACATTCTATAAATTAATATTTGCTATAATAAATAAGATTCTACCTTATTGAGTCTGGCGTAATTATTTGTCAATATATACTTTTTCGAAGCTTACTTTTTCAAATTCATAAATTTGTCTTACTCGAACAGTTGGTATTGTAAGTAAACAAGAAGTGACTCTTAATTGGGGTAGCAAACATTTATTCGGGCCCATATCCGTACGAGTGAGTTTCTTGTAAAGCACTTAAGAATTGCTGCAAATTAGATTAATATGTAAGATATATACCATTTAAAGGCCCAACTGGACTATAAAAGCCAGCAGATGGCGCTAGGGCAGGTTTCTTATTAATTTTATGCATGCTTCACTTCAGGGACCCTTTTTCAAAGATTTAAGATTAATTACCAAATGCATTTAAAAAACACTTGGCATGTATGTAGGCATAGATATTCTTGATATAGATTGACCAAAATTATTCAAAATAAAACTTTGTTAAGTGTGTTTCTGGAAAAAAATACTGGCTGTCAAATTTGAAATTTGAATTTCCATGGGAGGAGCCAACTGATCATTACAGGTCATGAACTTTCAGTAGTAAACAGATGCACGTGGCAGTGTTTATTTCAGTGAGAGAGATTTGTAGCAGACGATATATATTTCAGGGAGGGAGATTTTCAGCAAACGACACATTCGAATGCTGAATACATGATAAGAAAAAACAATAACTTTTACTGATCTTACTTTATCAAAAAGTATTTATATCCAACAAATTTACAATAATCCATTAATCTATGATTTTTTTTAAATTTCAAAGTACTGATTCAACGTGTATTTAAATGGTTTAAACTTCATGAAAACAGTAAAAGTAACTTCCAGGTATATTTCATTTACACTATATTTTGTTGTAAATATCTTGTAGTCAAAATTACATTTCACAAATGTTTATCATTTGTATAAAATTTTTATATATTAATAGTTTAAAAATATTTTAAATTCCTGTCAAGATCATTTTTAGCAGTTTTTCTTAAAAGAAATGTCCCATGTAAGGCACATCCTTTGGATTTGGACATAGTTGTCTGACTTGATGAAAAACAACTGACTTCAAAAATAATATCTGGACAAGATGGCTTGATAATGTCTAGTCTAATCTAAATCTAACAAGTAAAAAATTGCTGGGAAATGCAGCAATGTGATTGTCACGGCGAAAAACAAAAAGCAGTCAAGTGTAATTTTAAGGTGACTCAAAATAGCATTGTGTTGAATTGCCATTTTAACTGTTATGGTTTTTCAATATTATAATTTAACTCGTTATTAAACAATTTCTTGGACATACCTACAGGAAACTAAGAATTTTTCTCACAACGAGACATGAATTCTGAACGAAATTTAATGTTGTGATAAAGACTAACTTACGGGCCAAATTAAGTAATTGTACAACCTGGCATGGTGAATGTTTATTGTTTAATTATATAGAGAAACACATTGAAAACAAAGTCTCATGTTAGAGAAAATGGTTTTATTTCACAAGAAATTGAAATTATACAAAGAAGCTATTAATTGCTCACGTAACTTAGTTTGTGACATTATGTTATCATTTTACCGAGTTATTAGCATAAGTAAGTAGTAAGAGATTGTAACATGTAATGTGTTGATATGTATATATACACACACACACACCTCATTTCACAAATTTGTGATTAGGTGAGCAATTAAAAACATATTGAAAATGATAAGCATGCATTAAGCATAAAATAAAACAATTTAAGTCAGAATGTTTTAAGAACTGAAAACAAATAACAAGAGAGCCATGGTGGCTCTTACTTTATTATCTGAGCCTAATATTATCATAGCATTGTGATAAAATTTGAAACAAACTTCAAGTGTATATCATTAAGATGTACATTCTATGCATCAATATGCATGAGCTGTCAACATTAATACATATAATTCTTTTAAATTCCAATTACTTTCAGTGATTTCAATTAAAGAATTTACTGAATGATTGTTCCAAAATGTCTATTTTGACCATGATAACAAACAAAAATAAAAAAGGTATTGCCAAATGTGCAATATCAGATAACAACAACATATGAAAATTGCCAGCTAAAATGATACAACATTAAGTCAGTAAGCAATTTTAAAATCATGTACATCTTAATATGTTCCAAAATGTCTATTTTGACCATGATAACAAACAAAAATAAAAAAGGTATTGCCAAATGTGCAATATCAGATAACAACAACATATGAAAATTGCCAGCTAAAATGATACAACATTAAGTCAGTAAGCAATTTTAAAATTATGTACATCTTAATATGTTCCAAAATGTCTATTTTGACCATGATAACAAACAAAAATAAAAAAGGTATTGCCAAATGTGCAATATCAGATAACAACAACATATGAAAATTGCCAGCTAAAATGATACAACATTAAGTCAGTAAGCAATTTAAAAATTATGTATAACTTAATATGTTCCAAAATGTCTATTTTGACCATGATAACAAACAAAAATAAAAAAAGGTATTGCCAAATGTGCAATATCAGATAACAACAACATATGAAAATTGCCAGCTAACAAGATACAACATTAAGTCAGTAAGTTATTTTAAAATTATGTACATCTTAATATGTTCCAAAATGTCTATTTTGGCCATGATAACAAACAAAAATAAACAAAAGGGCCATGATGATACTGAAGTTGCTGACCTGTATATAGGCCCCCAGAGTGGGGCCAGTTTAAACCTCAGGGCTTTTATTTGGACAAACTTGGTAGACACCCATTAGAAAATGTTTCATGCTAAACATGTAAGGTCGAGCTGGTCAAGTTTTTTCTTTACACATATAGTTAAAAACAATGATACACTTGGGGCAGGGGCAGTTTTGACCCAAGGGCTTTTATTTAATTAAATATTTAATCTTTGTAGACACTTACTAGAAAATGTTTCATGCTAAATATCTAAACTCTAGCTATTCGGGTTCTTTAAAAGAAGATTTTTAATTTGGATATACATATATAAGGAAAATCAATGTTCCAAGGGGCGGGGAGAATTTTGACCCTGGGGCTTTTATTTGAACAAACTTGGTAGACACCCATTAGAAGATGTTTCATGCT
>NW_026851578.1:0-82500 GCF_026571515.1 Ruditapes philippinarum
CATAAAGCATGATAGATTGATAGTAAAACAAGATCTTTCATAAAGGGGAATAATTCAGTGTAAAAATTAATCCAATTATGGTTCTTCATCAGTAACCAATACAGGGTTCCCACAAAGAAGAGAAATCAAAATTCCCTGACTTTTCCATGATTTTCCCTGACCAAAAACCATTTTTCCCTGACCAATAACAGTGTCAAGTCTGCACAATCTTAGAGCAATAAATGTATTTTTTATACTATGTATTTCGACCTCTTCCTCCCCAAAAAGCCAACCTATTTTCTCCAATTCTTTATTTTAAATTATTCAAGATAAAAAACCATGAATATTAGTGAGCAATTGTCATAAGCAACTTGTCTTGTTTACTTTCAACAAGTATGAGTAAATTTATCCAAAATGTAAAGTATTTGATAGTACATGTTATGCTGAAAGATGTTTCATTCTCTTACAAATGCAAAGCAGTGTAATCAATGCAGGATTGACTAAAACAGGCCTATATTTTAATAAAATATATGATAGTTATCAATGGAAAACTGGTGTTGGACAAGAAACAATAAGACAGGTAATGAAGTGGCTACATTAAAAGCAAAATGCAGTAAAAGCTTGTAATACTACTATAAAAAACTAGCTATGGCAGTTAGTATTTTCAAAGTTTATGGTTTAATGCATGTGTGCAAAAAAACACAAATGGCACTAAAATTATTGGTACTTAATCGAAGTCCACTTAGTGTTTTTCTCAAGTTTCTCAATATCTTTACTTGATTCTTTTATTACTTTTCTTTGACCTTGACCCTGAAGGCATTGCAATTGGCATTTTACTTCACAACCAAGTTCATTTTCATATTTTTTCAGCCTCCTGAGCAGATTATCAGCCTCTTTCACACGAACAAACCATAAATAGCTCAGGAGACAAGGGATGCTTAAACTCCTTTTAGCTTCTTTCTTAATAAGATAGTTACTAATAATGACAAAAATATCCAGAATCTTCAGGCAGAAGCATAATCATTTTAAGAGTAAAAAAATATAAAAATAAAACAGAATGATGGTCATAATCAAAAATAACAATAAAGATACCCAAAATGATGGAAGAAACTGCCTTAGCTTTTACTGATTTTGCTTCTTGCTGTTTCACAAAAACATTATTTTCTACACAATTCCCTGACTTTTCCCTGACTTTTGCTCATTTTTCAAATTTCCCTGACCAATTTCAAAATTCCCTGACTTTTCCCTGACCTTGAAAAAAAATCATTTTTCCCTGACTTTTCCCTGACCGTGGGAACCCTGCAATACTATTATTAATCAGGACGGACACATGCATAAAGATTCACTTGAATATATTCCGGTTTCGAATTCTTACTCCATGATATAAAGCTTAAAGGAAAAAATTAAAACAGAGCAAAAACATTTCTTAACGGTTGGATTTAAAATCAATCTGAACATTGTTATTGTCACATGGCATTGTTAAGTTTCACTGAGGGAAGAAGACCTCTCTTTGTATTTTCTTGCATGTTAGACAGGTTATCTACCGTTTATGGACATGACTAAATATCGGCTATAAAACAAGCCAAAAAAAATCCCTGCCATGTAAGACAAATTGCTTGCTTTAAATGACGTCATTGCCGATTCGCCTTTTATGAATAAATTGCGTTCTTAGGATGACGTCATTTTTCAGTTATGAATGAAGATGTAAGTTCATACGCTACTATAAGAAAAAAGTGCTAAATGAGAATATCAGTTTTCATAATTTCTGTTCTGAAAATAACTGATATCTGATTGTATCTGACAGGCACCAATAGGAGGTCACCTTTCTGTGACCTTTCAAACAGCCAATCATTAGCAAGCTTTCACAATTTTGATTTCTCTAATTTTAACCGCTGGAAAACCAATACTGAGTAGGTATTTTTCACCATTTTGATTACAAACATGGTGTTGTCCATATAGCCAGTTAGTTAACCTGGCAAAACAATCTTGCCCATGAAAAATTGAATCTTTTATTTCCAGTTCATTTGTTGTAAATTACTTTAAACATTTTTTTTTTCTAACAAAAATCAACAATTTGTTTTAATTTCATAGCCAAGAATACTTTGTCTAATGCCTATCTGTAAAGAATGGTTTAATTAAGGCTAAAATAGCTTTGTCGGGAAATGCGAATCACAATGAGGGCGAAACAAATACTGTAGCAATCAGATCTACATGCAAGAAATTACTAAAGTAGATTTGAACTTTAGTCAGATTGGCTAGTAGAAACACCAATCTACAGAAACATTTGGGACAGTAATATCTTATATAAATGTATAAAGGTAAGAAATGAATCTCACTCCACAGTTAGTGTAGCATTCAACATCAAAACTCCCTCATTAGCCCACTCCACGAGGCAGCCATGGTCAGGTTTCTTAAATCCAGGAATTTTCGGGTCTCTCTCTAGCTCGTTATACATGTTCCTCAAAGATGGCGGGACGGCTATGTCTTTTGGTACAGAAAATGATAAGCCCATGGCCTGAAACAAGAACATGCAGAGATTTTATAAAAAATTTCTCCACTATATTGGGGCAAAAAAAAAACTATAACAAGAGGGTCATGATGGCCTGAAATGCTCACCTGTATAAAGGCCGTTGAGAAGGGACTAATTTGAACCCAGGGACTTTTTTTAACTAACTTGGTGAACACCCATTAGAAGATGTTTCATGATAAATATCTAAGCTCTAGATCTTTGGGGTTATTAAAAGAAGATTTTTTAAGTTTTAACTATAGACATATAAGAAAAATCAGACCCCCAAGGGCTGGGCCAATTTAACCCTGGGGCTTTTATTTGAACAAATTTTGTAGATACTCTCATGATAAATATCTAAGCTCTAGCTCTATGGATTATTTTAAACAAGATTTTTTAAAGTTTTTACTATAGACATATAAGGAAAATCAGTACCCCTGGGACGGGGCCAATTTTGATCCCAGGGCTTTTATTTGAACAAACTTTGTAGACACACACATGGAAGATATTTCATGCTTAATATCTAAGCTCTAACTCTTTAAATTTTTCAAAAGAAGAATTTTAAAGTTTTTACTATATACATATAAGGAAAATCAATGACCCCCCCCCCCCCCCCGGGTTGGGGCTAATTTTGACCCCAGGGCTTTTATTTGAACAAAACTGATATACAGTCACTAGAAGATGTTTCATGCCAAATATCTAAGTTTACCTCTTTGGACTTTTTTAAAGAAGATATTTTAAGTTTTTTCTTTGGCAACCAGAGTTCTGCATTGAATTAAATTCTTGAACAAGTTTTTAAGGTGGCCACTATAGGACCATTCCTGTGAAGTTTGGATGAAATTGACTCAGCGGTTTATGAGGAGATGTTGTTTAAAGTAAAAGTTTATGGACGCCGGACAGACGCCGGATGAAAAGTGATCACAAAAGCTCACCGTGTCACTTTGTGACAGGTGAGCTAAAAAAATCATTTTGTATATTATTTAAGGCACAAAATGTTTCAAAAAGGCAGAATCACTGACCAGTTGTTTAACAGCTTAGATTTATCTACCCATTATAGTGTACAGCATATACGCAACCATATACATGTATATTGCAATGATATGTTAAAGATCAATGCATAATAAAAGTACACCCACCTGACCATTGTCATGATAGGGATCCTGTCCAAGAATCACCACTCTGACCTGAAAAGATTACAAGTAAATCACATATATAACATACATATAGTTCATATAATTCATTATCTTACTCTATGTTCAAGCTATATAGCAGGATCTGAAAAATGTGGATCATACATACAATTAAACCTGTGATAAAGTTCACCTCTGAATAAAGATCAACCTGTAGATAAAGGCCACTCTTCAAAAAACCTTCATTGATTAAATGGAACAGGATAACCTCCAAATAAAGAACACTTGTTTATAACGGCCATGTTTGGTAGGTCCTTTGTTCACAGGTTTGACTGTGTAACATTCACAGAATTATCAAATCATATTTATAGAATCTTCTAATGTTTTTAAGTCATAGAGAAAAATGCCTCCAGATAAAAATTGAATTTCTCAAAATTAATTTTTCAGCATTGTTGAAGACTAAAGGGAAACTTAGGCAAATTAATGACACAAATATTAAATTGATCTTATTTACTCAAACCATGCTAAAAAGACAGTTTAAAACTTCATAGCATTAATATCTGTATAAATACTATATATTTTGTGGCTTGAAGCATAATTATATCTTTATATGTTGAACAAAATTAAGACGCCGACAGAGTCACCAAGTAGTTTTAAAACAATCATGTAACTAGAAAAAACTTACACTAACAGATATTGTGGATATTGTTAGATTAAAATAAGTCTTAGTCATTCACTTGATAGGTACTTTAACATTTTCATAGCTACATGTATAACAACTATTGTGAAATCTAAATGCTCTAACCCGACCCACATGGGTCAAGTTGGGAAACCACCATTATATTCTTAATAAGAAGAAAAGTTTTGTTTCTTTGGCTGCTTAGTGTATTCATTTAAAGGGCATTTATAGAATATTGAAAGAACAATTCAAATCAAAGAAATGAAAATTTTGCCTGTGTCTCCCTTTAAGGGCTGGAATTTTTAATAAAAACTTTCTATAAAAAAATGTTGCATTTATAAAATTTAACTAAAAAATAGGCTTACAGTGCAGATTTAAGGATAAAGGGTACACACACTACTGGCATCAACCATATATGCTTCAGCTTGGATAGGGGAGGGGCTAAATAGGGATGACTTAATAAGATTTACAATAACAGTATTTACTCACCTTTTCCAAAGGTGTGAGGTGAAGAGCATTGAATATAAGATCCCTGGGTGGAAATATCTCTTTGCCTTGGTCATACTCATTCTGTAAAGTTTCTTCTAAAGATTTAAAATACGGTTGCTCAAACTCTGGTGCCAGCACATCTTTCCATTTACCGTCCTTCAGAAGTCCTTTCAAATCAAGATTCCCTGTAGATTTCGCAGAGTTCTTCCCCTTGGTTTTTTCTTGAGGCTTATCTACTATTGCTGTAGCTTTCTTCCTGCCTGTTGTCTTTTCTTTAGTGACCTTTGTGTTCTTTTTTGGTACTTCTTTTACTTTCGCTGAAGTCTTAGTTTGTGCTTTTACTTTATCTGTAGTCTCTATGGTGAAAAAGTTAAACCATTTATGGAAAGGTGACCAAGCCATGTGACATTTTTTAATACCTAAATTAAAAGTGTTTCTTTTTTCATAGTCTATTAAAGAAATTTTCTTGATGATTGAACAAACAAAATCATTAAACATCAGCATTCTCAAATAATAGCTGAATTTGTTGATTTCTAATACAATTTCTCATACAATCATAATATTTAAACTGTATGTGTATGTGAACTATGGGATCCAGGCAGCCATGTTTTAATTCTGTACCTAGTGTTTTGATTTAGTGTTGGAGGTAACACACTCTACTTTATATATGTACTAAGAGCTAACAGCTATCACAAAAACAGTGAGCTATATTCTCATTAAATGGTTGAGAATAAGTTTTTCAACGACACAGAATTTGTCCAAGTCCTAACGGGCATCTCAAAGGGAAGCAATGAATTGACAATTGACACTAGTTATGGGTCTTGGTCACTGACCTTCAATTATGAGAATGAAACTTTTAGGAGGTACAGTCTATATACATTCTTTCTGTAGTTGTGTAGCTAAAGCTCTGAACAAAAGGTATTTGTGGAGCTAGAGCTCTGAACAAAAGGTATTTGTGTAGCTAAAACTCTGAACAAAAGGTATTTATGGAACTTGAACTCTGAACAAAAGGTATTTGTGGAGATAGAACTCTGAACAAAAGGTATTTGTGGAGCTAGAGCTCTGAACAAAAGGTATTTGTGTAGCTAAAACTCTGAACAAAAGGTATTTGTGGAGCTAGAGCTCTGAACAAAAGGTATTTGTGGAGCTAGAACTCTGAACAAAAGGTATTTGTGGAGCGAGAGCTCTGAACAAAAGGCATTTAAGGAGCTAGAACTCTGAACAAAAGGTATTTGTGGAGCTAGAGCTCTGAACAAAAGGTATTTGTGTAGCTAAAGCTCTGAACAAAAGGTATTTGTGGAGCAAGAGCTCTGAACAAAAGGCATTTAAGGAGCTAGAACTCTGAACAAAAGGTATTTGTGGAGCTAGAGCTCTGAACAAAAGGCATTTAAGGAGCTAGAACTCTGAACAAAAGGTATTTGTGGAGCTAGAGCTCTGAACAAAAGGCATTTAAGGAGCTAGAACTCTGAACAAAAGGTATTTGTGTAGGAGTTATTACTCTGAAAACTAAACCTTATTGGGATTTTTTTTAATCAAAAGGGGCAGAAAATTATTTAAAATACATTAAATTTTCCACATTTATGGGCATTTGCAATAAAATCATGAATTTATAACCCTAACCTTCATGTTAAAAGTTTGTAATAAAGCTCTTAACATGTAAATAATAAGTAATCAAGATTTGTGAATAAACTAAACCAAGTATAATGTCAACATCAATGCCAGAGAGATTTAGAGAGCTTCACTATTTTTCCAAAAAGGTCAAATAATGGTACATGTATAAGTTTGTTTGTTTGTTTAATTAGGTTTTACGTCACACCGACACATTATAGGTAATGGCGACGTTCCAGCTTTACTGGTGGAGGAAGACCTTTTTTGCCCTTCTGTGCATTTTTTCAGGCACGAACGGGCACCTTAGTAGAACCACTGATGGCCTGTAAGCAAGCTGGATAGATGAATCCAAATGGTATACCTGGTAAATAAACAGCTTGACTTTTCTATATTCAGCAGAGCTGGTCTCTATATAGAAACTACTTCTTCAGACATAATCTGAATTGTTTTCAGAAAGTAAGATTTCATAATATTCAGATTTAACCTTTCAAGAGCAACACCTCTCATCAACAACCAGAATCTTCCCCTCCCAAAGGAGTGGTTGTTCTACAGAGGTTGTACTGTAACTTCTTACCTTTAACCAGTTTCTGTTTCTTCCCTTTCGCAACTCTCTTGGTTTGAACCATATCTTCTAGCTCCTCCAATTCTGTGTCTGCTTTACGTTTTCTCGGCATATTTCCTGTTTATTCAATTTAAAAAAACACTTTAAAGCAGCACGCCTCCAGATTTATGTAAATTTAAATGAAAATTTTAGAAATGTTTTTAAAAGTAAAATATTGCAAGTGAACAAATAAATTAATTTACATATTGCAATCATCACTTACAATCCAAGAAATTACCAAAAAGTGGTCAATATATGCAAAAACAGCCCTTACTGCGTTAGTAACGCATTAAATATATGATGATAAAATTCCACAAAATCAGTTTTTTACCACACATAACATTGTAAAGTTAACTTGGATCTTGAATGTTTTTACCTTTCTTAAAATTTTAGTACATTTTGTTTCAATATTGATATTAATTCTTGAAATATTTTGGCTCATCTGGAGGCATGCAGCTTTAAGAAAGGTATTATAAGATATAAAATGAGCCGCGTCACGACAAAACCAACATAATCGGTTTGCGACCAGCATGTATCCAGACAATCCTGCGCATTCGCGCAGTCTGATCAGGATCCATGCTGTTCGCTATCAGTTTCTTTACTTGTTATAGGGTTTGCGCAGGCTGGTCTGGATCCATGCTGGTCGCAAACGCACTATGTTGGTTTTGTTGTGACGCGGCTCAAATGTTACATACTTTGCAAACAGGTATAAAATGTTGAGTATTTTGCCATCAATTTTCAAAAGATCAAGATCAGACACAAATGAAAACCTGACTGGCATTTAAAAAAATTCTACACACATGCTGAGACTGTGACTAACGGCACACCTTTGAATTAAAGCATCATCAGTGCTAAACTTTAAAATCAGGTGTGCTATATACATTTTCCATTTCATTTGCAGACACAGTTTTTTTTCCATGCTTGTGTTAGAGCTTTTATTTGACTTCATACATAACAAGATGTATTATTTAAAACAAATGCTTTTTAGTCACACCTTGGCCTTGTGCCATAGCTCAGAATTATTTACTATTTAGGAGAAATGATGTGTATTGTGTAAGTGGCAGGACAGCTCAGTAAGTAGAGTTGTGGCACCTTATTCCGAGAGTCTCAGGTTCGAGTTCTAGTCAGGCTGCATTTTTCTCACCCTGTAACAATTGAAGCCCGATATGGGGCCTTGAATGCATATAACACTGAGTTTGATTTACATTGCTCTGTAACCCTAAGAAATCCGAGGACGAATTTCAATAAAGTGAGGGAGTATGTCACAGTTCAGAATTGTTCGCTATTTAGGGGAGATGATGTGTAAGCGGCTCGATAGCTCAGTGAGTAGAGCTGCAGAATTGTATTCAGAGTGTCCCTGGTTCGACACCAGTCAGAATACACATTTTTTCACACTTTTAGAAACTGAGTCAGATTAATTTCTGATAAATTGAAATTTATTCTGACAATAGGTTAAAAACTGTTAAAGTAGCACACCTCCAGATTCATGCTAATTTTCATGAAAATTTGAAAATGTATTTAACAGTATGTTATTGTAGTTACCAAAAGAATGCAATTTACACATTATCAATGGCACTTACAACCTATGTAATTTACTATAAAGAGGTCAAAATATGCAAAAATACATGTAGAAACCCTTACTGCTTAAGTAACACAATAGAAATATATTTATCATAGGTTAAAGTAAATCATCTAGTTTTAGTGAGTATCACCCTTTAAGGTTGTAGTATTTATGGTATTCAGTTTTGCACGGATTTTCCGTGCGTGTAAAGTATTGATAATCGTTGTTAAGATTTTTCTCATTCGAAGTCTTTGCATTGTGCAGTAAACATATACATTATGATATCATAAATGGCTGAATCAGAAGATAGAATTAGAGATAGTTCGTCCTTCAGTGATAGAAATGGAAATACAGATGGCTCTGTAGATGAATCTTCCATTGAGCAATTTGGTTTGATGCGCTCTTATTTCGACCAGCATTTCAAGTCATTGAAAAGAGAATTGAGAGAAGAATTACACTCTTCTTCGACTTCCACACTAAAGCGTTTCAAGGACGTTTCGTCATCCAAGGACTTCAAGTATCGAAGTAACAAGAAACAGTTTGTTTTCAATCTTGACGTTATTGAGGGTTTGGACGACATTAAAGAGGCTACTTAAAGGGGCGAGCAGAATAAAGTCTTAGAATTATCTGAAGCCCTGAGAAAGAAGGTATTTCATAGAAATAAGCTTACCAGAATTGCTGATAAATCTGCAGGCGGCTGGGACACAGTCAAAGAGTACGAGTCAGACGACCTAGCCAGTGACAGTGACGATGATAAACGTCTTAAAAGGGCAGAGAGCAGGGCGCTTGCCAAACTTAAATCTAAGCAGCCGCGGAAGCCTGCCAGCGCTACACCTAGCCCAGGGTTTGCTGATCTTAGTGGGTCTTCTACTTCCACTGGTGTTCCTCCTTCAAATACCAACTTCATGCCTAATTTTCGTGGCTCACGACGCTTCAGCAGGTTATCCAATGTTTTTCATGTGGCGGATGGGGGCATACCCGACCGGATTGTCCCTTTCAATATTCTGGACCAGGTGTCGCCTCAACTTCCGTTTCCGGAACCTTGGGTTCCCCTTGGCAATTCGGACAACAACAACAACAACCTCAAGTCCCGCAGTTCATGCAGCTCAAGCAAGATCAGCAGTCAAAGGCCGCCATTTCAAAGCAGTGATGAGAAAGATGAGTATTCATATCTAGATATGATTTACAATAATGATAAAGACTTTAAAAACATTTTGTTACAAAACAGATATTTTGAATATCAAAATTTATCCAGTCAAAATAGTATTAATAAATGTAGCGATTTTTCTAATGTTAAAGGTAGATTGCGTGATCATTATAGATTTTGGGAAGTTACCTTAAAGGCACCTGCTTTTATTTTGGATGTAATAAAGAACGGCTACAAAATTCCGTTTTTAGAAGTTCCAAAAAGTTATTTCATGAAAAATAATAAGTCCGCTCTTAAACATTCAAAATTTGTCTCTGAAGCCGTAGCAAAATTAGTGAGTTCCGGTTCTGTCTTGAAAGTTAGTTTTGTGCCTTATATTGTTAGTCCTTTATCTGTAGCTGAAAATAGCCAAGGTAAAAAAACGTCTTATTTGGATTTAAGTGTTTTAAACAAATATGTTTGGAAAGAACATTTTAAATTTGAAGACTGGAAAGTTGCATATGAATATCTTTATAAAGACGGATTTATGTTTAAATTTGATATAACTTCTGCTTACCATCACATTGATATATCCACTACTCATCAGTGTTTTTTAGGTTTTTTCTTGGTCAGAGAACAATGTTAAAAACTATTACGTTTTCACTGTTTTACCATTTGGTCTTTCACCGTCCCCCTTTATTTTTTACCAAATGTTTGAGATATATTGTTAAATACATCCGGGAAAAATGGGGTCAGGTTAGTGTTTATTTCTAGATGATGGCTGGGGTGTAAATAGAAATTATTTACTGACCTTAAAAGATGCTGAATTTGTTAAATCAGTGCTTTTACAGGCTGGTTTTGTTTTGAATTTGCAAAAGTCAGTTTTGGTTCCCACTCAAATTCTTGAATGGTTAGGTATAGTCTGGAATTTGCAAGAAAATACTATCAGTATCCCTAGCAGACGATTAGTCAGTGTTTGTAGATCTTCTGCATGCTTATTCAGTAAAAATACCTTTTTTGACTGGCAGAGAAATCGCTAGATTAACAGGGAAGATTGTCTCAATGATGCCAGTTATAGGAATGTTTGCAAACTGATGACAAAAAATCTTTCACAGAGCTATAGAATCTAGGTCATCTTGGGATTCGGTTTTAAATATTTCATTTTTCACTGGTTGTTTTCAAGAGCTTCATTTCTGGGAAAATCAGTTCAAGGAAACACCTGTGAAGTATCTCTTTACTCACAATGGGTCAGATTCTATTACTATATTTTCAGATGCAAGTAGTAAGGCATGTGGGGGCTTTTATCAAAGGCGAAAATGATCAAGTCTGTCATAAAAATTGGTCGATTAATGAACAAAAAGAAAGTTCTACCTGGAGAGAACTGTCTGCGTTATTATTTTCAATTGAAAGTTTCATGCCTAAACTAAAAGACAAGCAAGTGCTTCTTTGTACAGATAATCAAAATTGTGTACGAATTGTAGAAAACGGAAGTACAAAATCTCGTTTGCACGAGATTTCTATTAAAATATTTAATCTATGTTTGAAAGAAAATATTTCGTTGTTAACTGAATGGGTTCCAAGGAGCCAAAACGAAATTGCAGACTGTATTAGCAAATTTTGTGATGTAGATGACTGGGGAGTTTCCGATGATTTTTTCTGTTTCATGGATGATTTATGGGGCACTCATACTGTTGACAGATTTGCCAATCATTACAACAATAGAATACTTCGATTTAATTCTAGGTTTTGGGTCCCTGAAACAGAGGCAGTGAATGCCTTCTCCTGTTCTTGGGCTGGGGAAAATAATTGGCTTGTGCCCCCTATAAGTATTGTTCCACAGGTTATAAATTACTTGGAGAAGTGCAAAGCTAAAGGAACTTTAATTATTCCAAATTGGCCTTCGGCGCCGTTTTGGCCAATGTTGTTTGGAGACAACAGTATTAAGAAAGCTCATATTCTTGATATTTTAATGTTTTCATCCGGGCAGAATATTTTTGTTCAATATTTAAACAAGAACACGATTTTTTGGTCCGGATTTCCATAGTAAAGTTCCTTTGCTATTAGGCTCGATTGTACCAATAATGATTTTAATAATGTTGTCGATTTTCGCCGACCTGACGGCGTTTGATAGAATTTTCCGCCGACCTGACGGTGTAAAGTTGTTGCCGACCTGACGGCTTTATTTAGTTAATGCCGACTGAACTGTTTTAGTTGTTTTTTGACGACCTGGTGGTCTATTCATATTTTTTTTGCCGACCTGACGGCGTAGAGATTATTTTTATCGCCGACCTGACGGCGTAAAGCTTATATTTATCGCCGACCTGACGGCGTTAATAAATTTGCCGAACTATTGGCGTTATTAAGTCAACTTCTATAATTTGTTATATATTTTTCATGTTTGTGTTTATTTTACATATTTAAAACATATATATGTAATGATATTAATATGAGTATTTATTATATTTCATTCTCTTCTTATACGTTTTGCAGATTTAATTGCACTGAAGTTAGAGACAAGGAATTACCAGAATCCGGAGTTGTCTTTCCTGGCTGATCGTGTTCCAGATATAGTTCTTCAATCTAAAGCACCTAATACCAGTAAAAAGTATCAAAGAACTTTTCAAGCATGGAGTCGTTGGGCATCTAAATTCAGAATTTCACCACTTCCGGCTTCGGAATCTGATGTCTGCCTTTATTTGGTTTCGTTAATTCAAAAAGGTAAATCTTTCTCAAGCGTTGACGAGGCATTTTATGGAATAAAATGGGCTCATGAATTAGCAGGCTTTTCGAACAATCCGTGTACGTCGTTCTACGTTACTTCAGTCAGGGAAGCAGCTCATAGGATTCTTGGTCATTGTGTTACCAAAAAGGAACCAATCTCTCCTGATGTGTTAAGACAATTAGTCTGTGCCTTTGGTTGTTTAAATGCTAATCTTTTTCAGTTGAGAAATTTAACTATGTGTTTATTGTCATATGCTGGTTTTTTAAGGTTTTTTCAGAACTTGTTAATATTAAGCGGTCAGATATATGTTTCTATACAGATCATGTTGAAGTTTTTATTGTTCAAAGTAAAACTGATGTTTATAGGGATGGCGATCGTTGTTTGATTGCAAAAACGGGTTGCGATACTTGCCCAGTTAATATGTTGCAAAGATACATCAATAGCGCAAAAATTAGAGATGATTCTAATGAATATATTTTTCGTGCGCTTACTTTTTGTAAAAAATATAATTGCTACAAATTAAGAGGGTCTAAATCGTTATCTTACAGTCGAGCTAGAGAGATTTTTTGCTTAACATGCTAGAGTCAATTGGTTTAAACAAACAGCTTTTTGGGCTGCATAGTTTAAGATCTGGTGGTGCCACGACAGCCGCTAATATGGGTATTCCTGATCGTTTATTTAAGCGGCATGGTCGATGGAAAGTGATCGAGCTAAAGATGGCTATGTTAAAGATGATATTGATAAAAGATTACTTGTTTCGAAATCTTTTGGGAATTTAATCATTTGTCTAGCATTTCAATTGCAATGCCTTATAAAATTATTATTTTATGACCGTTCTTTGTTGGTCGATATGATATTGTATAACACAATGCACAAGACAATTCCTAAATAGCATTTTGTGTTTTGTTATCTTTTCTCACAGTTGATTTACCTTATTAGATGGTAAATAATTTATTTCCGGTTGAGAGAAACGAATTAGGAAATAAGTATATTAATAAATACTGACAAATCCGGTCATAAATTGCACATAACATGTAAATTTTTTACTAGATTTTTTAATCTTTATACCTACATGAATCCTAAAATCTCAGTACATTTTTCTCAGGTTTGATTTTATCGAAATATTTTTTGCTCATCTGGAGGTGTGCAGCTTTAAAAGGTTAAATCAATTGTAATCCTAAATTCTCAACTATGCTAAACGGCCATTCTCAGTTAGAATTTACACCCCTATCAAAATTTTATAAAAAATACAGATTCGCAAAAACTCAAAACTGTTAGTCTTTTTACAAACCTAAACCATCTGTGAAGTTCTACTGAAATTATTTTCAACATCATATAAGTAGTTTTTGTAAATCGGCGGTTTGAAAAGTGTATCCATTTTACCTTTTTAAAATGCCGGAAAAATGTTCGTGACAAAGTACCTTTTACTCTAAAAAGGGCTGCTTATAATTACATTGATGATATCTTATTGGAATTTATTTTTAAATATCAACATGATACATAAATTTTTAATTGTACAATTTATATCACGAATTACTTGCCTAATTAAGCTTATATACCTTTTTAAAAATTCATATGCAAAAAAGTGCAAATCAAGATATACTGCTTAACTGTGATTACGATTTGTCTCATATTATAAGAGCTACGACCCAGTTGTAATTAGTTATAGTTCTTGGCATAATAAAAAAACCGTAGTATCACTGCTAGCAATTGTATGCGATGTATATGCTTTATTGTTAGGTAAATGATCACCTTGCTAAAATTTAAGTACTATGTAAAGCTAACGAACCTTTTCAACCATAAACTCAAACAAAAAGAAGCCCACTTAATACCCCAAAGCATACATATAGACATCAGACAATGACATGAGTATAAACCCATTATCTTTCTTGACTTTATAGTATACTGGTTCACAATTTGTAGTAAAAATAAAGCATCGAATAGTATTTATGTAAATGATAGTAACTAAAGACATAGCAATACAGCATATCAGTCTAAAACAATTGAAACAACAACACCTTAATTAAAAGATAAACATTGTATCAAGAAATAGAACAGTTTACCCGATCAAATACATTGCTGGTGCTAAGATTTTAATCATATATTCACTAACTTTTTCAATTCAGATATGGTATATAAAATAACGAACCTTTCATTGTCAAATCAAAATTTTGATGCTAATATTAGATACATTTATATTCAGATATAAAGTTCGGATATAGACATTCGAATACAATTATATTCATTACCTAATGATATCTACTGTAATCTTTTCATTTCTCAAAAATGATATTAAATTGGAATGGCATCTGTAGTAAAACAATTTATAAATGTTTTCTTCAATTTATAACAACTCATTCAATCCAATGAAAACGTGTCAATATGGTAATAATACTAGATTCTACTTTTAAAACAAATAAACATAAGCTTTTAACGAAGAGAAACATTCAGCTAGTATAAAAAAATATTAGCTATATAACGCAAGCATATCAAACTAGACCTATCACTGAAGGTGATTAATACCCCCACCAGCAACTTTTTGAAAAATTAGTAGTCTGAAGAAAAATTTCAACACAAACTATCAACTGTGTACAAAGAAATATTTCAATTAATTGTAATCCCAACTGGGGTCTCCAAATAAGCTATGCTTTTCACAAAGTTTGATTACAATATTCTCATTCCTAACTCTAGTTATTGTCCGGGGAAACCATTTTTCTACTTTTTAGGAATGGTGACCTTGACCTTGACCCAAGGGGGTCCAAATGCAATACCAACCCAGGTCTTCATATAAGCTTGCTATACACCAAGTTTGATAACAATATCTCATTCCTAACTCTAGTTATTTGTCCGGAAACCATTTTTCTATTTTTAGTAACGGTTTGACCTTGACCTTGACCCCAGGGGGTCCAAAAACAATACCAACCCAGGTCTTCATATAAGCTTGCTATACACCATTTTGATTACAATATCTCATTCCTAACTCAAGTTATTGTCCGGAAACCATTTTCTATTTTTAGTAACGGTGACCTTGACCTTGACCCCAGGGGGTCCAAAACAATACCAACCCAGGTCTTCATATAAGCTTGCTATACACCAAGTTTGATTACAATATCTCATTCCTAACTCAAGTTATTGTCCGAAAACCATTTTTCTATTTTTAGTAATGGTGACCTTGACCTTGACCCAAGGGGGTCCAAATGCAATTTACCAACCCAGTCTTCTTCTTATAAGCTTGCTATACACCAAGTTTGATAACAATATCTCATTCCTAAACTCTAGTTATTGTCCGGAAACCATATTTCTATTTTTAGTAACGGTGACCTTGACCTTGACCCCAGGGGGTCCAAATGCAATACCAACCCAGGTCTTCATATAAGCTTGCTATACACCAAGTTTGATAACAATATCTCATTCCTAACTGTAGTTATTGTCCGGAAAACATTTTTCTATTTTTTAGTAACGGTGACCTTGACCTTGACCCCAGGGGGTCCAAATGCAATACCAACCGGAGTTTTCACATAAGGTTGCTATATACCAAGTTTGATTACAATACCTCATTCCAAACTCTAGTTATCGTCCGGAAACCATGATGTGGACCGACCGACGGACCGACCGACCGACCGACCGACAAGCTGACTCCTATATACCCCCCCTAAACTTCGTTTGTGGGGGTATAATTATAGGATCGGAGTCAATTTCGCTAATGATATGTTCGTTATTCACTGAAACTGCTTTTTTGCAACAAACAAAGAATTGACCAATTCAATGTTGTCACCTCCCAATTATTTAAATGACCTCCACGAATATCTTGTTTCTCTTGGCTGCATAACCTTTTAGGGTGTGTCCTTGGGTTCAGCCATATCTTTTCTTCGCCTACTGGACATTGCAATATGTCACGCAAATATTAGTTTTCAAAAAGTTAATCACAATTTCACAACATTGAAGAGGCAACGTATATTTTCATGCTTGTAATAATATATTCTTGATATTTTTCCGAATCTTCTTGTTTTATTATTTTACCAGGGCCAAAAAACCCTTCTTTGTAGAGGCCGAATATAGGCTACTTCCCCAACCAAACTAGCCTCTTTTTTTCCCCAATTTGGTCTTAAATATTCCCCAGTCTTTTGAAATTTCCCATAGAATTTAGAACAAAATTAAATGATGGTGTTGAATTAAGGATTTTGACTGCCTTATTTGTATTTCCCAGTGCTTTTTGCTTTTCTACTTTAAAGACCTTGTTAAAAGTTTATGTTAAATTTGAGACCCCTTTTCCCAAAGTATGCCAAAATCAGGCATATTTTCCCCAAGAAAAAGGCTGAGGCCCCTTCCCCAAAAATGGTGTTTTGGCCCTGTTTACTGAATTACCGCAAGTTTTTAGGTTTAAACTTCAGCATAATTGTCTGCACTAAAAGTAATTCCAAAGCTACATTCGTCTAGCTTGAAAAAGACGGTTTTTTTAATTGAAAGGTTCGTGGCCCAAGACAACGAACCTTTCATTGAGTTAAATGTTTATTTTATCATGTTTCCCTCATCATAATAATTTATCTTTATAGAATTGTTTTAAATTCACTTCATATTTTAAATTTATAATCACACAAATATAATGGTTTATTTGCTTTTTTATAAAACAAGCTTTTCAGGCGAGTAACGAGGTTTATTTTTTACATACATCTTTTTCAGTTGTAACGCTTGTAAAAATTCAGACATTCTTTTGATGTTCTTTTTCTGTATAAACAAGATATACTCACAAGATTTTTTCTTAAATAATATTATATACATTAACAGGATAAGATATATTATTTTATTCATATAAATTTATCATAGGAAAAGGTTCGTGACTAATGGTCACGAAACCTTTTTCCTTGTTTGTAAATCCGACATCGGTATTAATAAACATCATAAAAATATAAATTCGCTTATTTCATTTGAAAACAACATCGTTTGTGATTTCGGTAGGCAATAGAAAATTTTCTTGAAATTTAATAACATGAAAAGTATCAAAATCACTTGCCAAAGGAATTTGATGGGAATCTCTCGATCATGTTTGTAACATGCGCTGCGAATAATAAGCAACCATTATAGAAAGAGTTTGAAACGTTTCAACCCAAATGACATCATAGTACATATGTTTGTTATCCGCAGCCGTTTACAAACAAGCACAGTGTAGGCGGCATCGAGTAAATATATCACCGCACGAACCTTTTCATCACGAACCTTTTCTCAGCATATTTTCAGATTCAATAATGTTGTTTATACAGCAACAAAATGTTTCATTTTTGGCATAAATACTAATTTTACCTAACTTAGAACATTTGATGGTGCTCGGGGTACATAATTGCAGTCATTAAACCCTTTAAATCAGGTAACGAACCTTTCAATTTTAAAACCAAACCACATCACAGCGTTTTAAATTCTACATAAATAATAAAAAAATTGTGCACATTATGAACATTGGTGATAATATGAAAGTATTATATTGTGATATTAATACAAAAAAGAACATGTAATGTTGTTTCAATGACAAAAACACTTCACTTGCAATATATGGTTAAAAGGATAACGAACATTTCATACTATCCGGCGACAAACACTAACCCCTTACCATTTTTTATGAGTTATTGTTACTTGAGATCTAATTTACAAATTTATAGTCGTGAATTGTCCCAAAATAATACGGCATCAAAAGAAAATTAAAACAATACAATTAAAGCATCTAAATACACGTTCATTTTTATAAATTGGAACGGGGGACAATCACGAACCTGTCATTTTTCGTAACTTTTGGGTGAATATTATTAAACAATTATTCATGATCAAATGGCGAGTTATTGTGTGTTATTTAAGGTAACATCTACCTTCTTAAACCAGCATAGATTTACAGGCAAATAACCTGCAATAATTAGGATAGACGGTGGCGACAAGTAAAAACAAAGGGTGTAAATTCTAACTGAGAACGGCCGTAAAGACTGCTGCCTTTTTTCTAAATTTTCTTGATAAAATTGATGAATAATTTAGAAGCTGACAGTTGTAAGTAATGACTTTGTAATACACTTGAAAATTTTATTAAACGTTGGACATGGCATCACAGGGAAATCTGTCCTTACAACTGTCAACATCAGGCTAATAACATGTAAACCAATTCATAAAACCACCCTTTATTGTAATTATCTTAATCAAGGCGCAATAAATAACTATAATCTGTACACAAACATTAATTTTTTTATACAAGATTTCAAGATTTATTCAAAACCAAGGCATATAATATGCATAAGGTTATGATATATCAACAATATAATGAACAGTTATTCAAAAGTGATAAATAATGACTGCATAGTGGTGTTCAGCCTAACATTTTTTTAACTACACGATGTTTTTCTGTGCTTTACATAATTGTTGAATATAAATGATATGTTGAGAACATAGTTGATGTTTAAGTAAAACATGATAGGACGGAAACGACTACTGACACTTTTTTAACGTCAATAATGTTAAATTTTTGTAAATCGCGAAAATGTAAACAAAATTCTTACCTGTTAAATGTGTTCCGTTACATTTACACGATCATGAGATTTACTTTATCAGGGAAGTGATGCAGTAAACATGCTAAAAGGACAATAATAGAAGTATTTTATCAAATAAAAACTTCCGTATTCTTTTAATATAATTTTTGTTATTGATATTATTATATTCACGTTTTCCACTGTTCTTCCACTTACGACTTACGACTTGAGAGACACTTAATTGATAAAGTGCAGACAAGTACCGTAATAATATATTTTTGCGTTATTTTCCGTTATATACATTGTATTCTTTTTTATTTTGTTTTGTATCTTTTTTATTTTTTCCTACTTTATTTATGTATTTGTTTATTATTTTTTTTTTTTTGGGGGGGGGTGGCACTGTAACGTGTATACATGTATACATATGGCGACTTTTCATTTCAGCGTGCCTGATAGAAGAAGATTTCAGGTGCCCCTACGTTCATTATCTGTAATAGACACGAACGGGAAACTGAGGTTCCGTAAGTCAGATTGATAGCTCCCTAACATGAGATAAGGCGAGGTTCGAACCTATAACGGTTAGGGGAAAGTGGTTTAAAGTTAATGACTTTTATCGCACGGTCACGGACGCCCCTCTAGATTAGTTGATACATGGTGTATGTATTACTTATTTGTTTGGTTTTTTTGTGTTTGTTTGTTCTTTTAATTACGTTTTTTATATACGTATATATATTTATTTTAAATAAGTTAGGTCTGAATCTTCCAGCACCTTAAGACATCTTCTGGTAAACTAAAATGCCATATAAGTAGTCGATTTTCTCTATAACTTTTATGTGCATGTATAAAATCTCTACAAAATTGAATTTCTATCTTATTTTTGCGTATGGGATACTTACCAAACGCATAATAATTTGCAATTTTTTTCTCTCACGTCATGGACTTGCTTCTTGTTTGGGTCTGGATTGAAAGATATACATGAACAGTAGAACCTGTGAGCTAAGGCCACCCAAAGGAAAGACAGAACATGACCCTTGTAGACAAGTGGCCTTTTTTCGGAGGTTCTACCTTATCAGTGGAGGGTTGTCGAAAAATGGTCTTTATGTACAGAACGGTCTTTATGTGGAGGTGGTCTTTAACACGGATTTGACTGTGTGTAGACAGACATGTATTCTGAATGAGTAACATTAAAGCATTCAATGTGGATTCTATTGTGTAAGCATCAGTTAACAAAAACACAGGGTTGGAATGTATAGAAAATTCTGTACATGTTATGTTTCCTTGATATTTCTCAAAGAACAAGAACAAAGAACGTTTTACGTAATGTGTTGTACTGCTGTGGTACCCGCATCTGAGCTACGTCAAAAAAAAATAACAACAACAACAAAAAAAAAAAACAGGGAAAACTTTGCTCCTGCACATGTTTTGAAATAAAATCAATATATAAGTCAAGAAATGCTCATTGTACTATCATTTTGTAGGTGTGGACTTTTTTTAATAATAATATTCATGTATTTTTTGTCCGATTGTTAAAGCAGAGTTTACATTTAAAACTGAAGCAATTGAAAAATAAATAAAGGAAAAATAAATAAAGTAAAAAAATTAAAAAGAAAAAAAAAAAGAAGAGAGGACGTGAGTTAGTTTCGAACCACGATCTTCTGCATTATGCAGCGGTATGACAAATGTATGAATGAAATAGACAATTTATCTATATTTAGACCTGTCAAGTCTTGTGTGGCGTGACTTACATTTCAAGAAGTTTGAAGAGCGCGGTTATTTAAATAACTGTTAATAATGGCTAAGCAAGGTCGTGAAATTTCCAGTGGAACGCAAAAGAAATGTTTTTGAGCTGATTGAAAGCAGATTACGTGCAGGGATGTGGCAAAAAGATTAAATATTAGTGAGAGAACGCTTTCGAAACAAAAGGGAGACCGACCTGGCAGAGCAAAAGCAACATCGGATCCCGTCGACCGCACTTTGTTCAGCATTGTAAAAACAATACAAATCGGCGATCTAGTTCGAAGTGTATTACCGGCATATTTAATGAAATAACATCTGTGAAACTTTCTACTAGATCTATACAGAGGAGATTTCATTTCTTTGGATATAAACGACGATCCGTCGGGAAAACCATAGGAATAAGGAATGTGGTTAGCGTGGTGTAGGGGTAAAGTACACTGGACAACTGACAATCACTGGAAGAATGTTAATTTTAGTGATGAAATGATGGTTGTTATCAAACCTGACGGGAAAACAAAAGTTTAGAGAAAGAGCTCGGAAAAGTGGCGACCTGAATGCTTAGGATATGTTGCTGACGGGCCTCAGTCAACCATTATAATCATGGTCTGGGGTTGCATCACTTATTATGGAATTGGAACATTACCATTCGTAAATGGTAACATAAATTCTGAACAATACATTGAGATTTTAGACTCGAATCTGTGGCCAGTTATTGCGAAAGTATTTTGCGTTAATCCACGGCTCTTTCAGGATGAAAACGCTCCTTGTCACCGCTTCCGAAAGTCCAAGGAATTGAAACATAGAAGTATTAGAAACCAGATACCCCCAGCTCAGTTGCCAGTTGCCGCCCCCCCCCCCCAGTCCCCAGATTTGAGCCCTTTTGAAAACGTTTGTCAACTGATGAAAACACGTTGAACAATTGACTTTATCTAATATACTTATTAATGTCAATGACTTGAAGGCTCAATTGTTACATGTGTGGAACGAGGTGCCCAAAAACTGTATGATAGTTTACCCAGAAGATGTCGACAGGTCATTTTCCAGAAAGGAGATATTACAAAAAACTAGTTACATCACATCATTTTTCAGGTTAGTAAATCATTTTTATAGAGTTCATATTTCGTTAATTACCGCGTCGCCATTAAAACACTTGAATCATTTATAACATGACACTGTGTACCAGTATATCGGAATATAAGCTCGACAGTTTTATAAAATTGATTTCAAACACTAAATTGGTTAGTGTTTATTAATAAGCATGTACTATATTAAATTGGTCATACATATATGTCGCCATTGTTTCCTCGCTTATGGTGAATTTCGCTACATCAACTATAAAAATTCAAATGGTCGACACAAAAGACATTTTAATTGTCAGTACACCGTATTTCTTTTTTTTTCTAATTAGAAGTGACATAGCAACACTGCTTTTAAGCAATTTTTGAAACACTGAAAATGATATTAATGCATAGGGGAGTTATATAAAAAATATATCTCAACTTTGTTGATATCAATCATTTCAAACTCAAGTGATTATTATGATATAACATTGTAGCTTTCAATTTAGAAGTTATATTAAAAATATATTTTCTCTTTTTTACCACCTTGTTACGAAAGAAAGTATAATTACAGTGACACAAATATATCAACAATTTTATTACGATGAAAGTCTATGACAGAGTATACTATAAATGTAAAAAGTAACAAAAGTCCTTTTGTATACTCGTAAAGTATATAAATACAAATGAGCCGCGTCATGACAAAACCAACATAATGGGTTTGCGACCAGCATGGATCCAGACCAGCCTGCGCATCCGCGCAGTCTGATCAGGATTCATGCTGATCGCTTACAAACACTATAACAAATAGAGAAACTGATAGCGAACAGCATGGATCCTGATCAGACTGCGCGAATGCGCAGGCTGGTCTGGATCCATGCTGGTCGCAAAACCCACTATGTTTGTTTTGTCATGACTCGGCTCAAATAATAAACAGTAACAAACACATCAATAAACAGATTTAAGTACTGAAACATATAATATCAAAACGTTATCAATGTCATTTCATCCCATTTTAACAAAGTGGACAGGTATCTATTTAAGTAAATGTACATGTATTGGATTTCGTACACAAGTTGTAAATTTGAGATATTAAAGGAACTCCACTGAGGTCCAAAAGCCGGAAACTTTTAACTTTTAAATTTTAATTTCATACATAGTCTGATCAGCTGGGGGTACTTAAAAGAGAAGGTTAAACAAAAAGTAATTAAGAAATATACTAAACAATAAATTGAAACGTGTACTTTATTTCTATTCCTGGCCCGATTTGAGTGAAAAGCGTTGTAACGTTTTTCAATTTTAGGTCATTTTTTCTCAATAAGAATAATTTATTCTATAAAAAGAGAACGGAGAATGATATGAAATTTATTTGTCTAGATCTACATGAAATGGAACATTTATCTAGGAAAAAAATCTAGTCTTGTGTCAAAAAAACCTTAACGGAGTCCTTTTAAACCGTAACCTATTGTAATTTTGTACTTGATTTGTCCTAATTTTTAAATTTGAACAGCCTTTGTTAAAGCCTTTATCAAAGTTTCATATTATCGAAATACCAACAGTATCTGATCAACCTTCATGAACTATGCTTTTGTGAATGGTGACAGTTACTGCAATACTAAATACTGGTGGCAAAGGTTAATCAAAAAGTTATCGATCAATGTGAATTCAAAAAAAAAACATGGACGAAAACTTTTAGTAACCACATTTAGCTACTCATCAAATGATAATATGTTGTATAATTCACTTATCAAAATACACTGGTAAGTTATTCCCGTCAATTTACATTTCATGAAAATATAAACTGGCAACTACATTAAAGCACAGTAAAAACATGCGTTTTTTTATTGTCCATTTCATGTCCTTAAATCGTAAATTTAAACCTGATTGTCCCAAACGATTGCTTATGCAAATGTTGACAATGGCACTAAAAGCGATATAAGACAGTCTGAAGAGACGAAATCTCATTGTATCTCGCGACGCATGAACGAGAGGATACGTTATTTAAGTTTTTACGCATTTGCACCAAATGTAAGATTTTTGTAGTTTTTTTTATCTGTCCACATTCATTTCCATAGAAAAAATGCCTGTTCTGATTGACCAATGCATACGTCCTACAGATAATGAGTAAAATTTCACTTTTAATATGGTACCGAAAAACTAATAAATCAAACTGATATATCCGTGCCTCTATAACTGTCCATTATGACATTATATTCATTCACAACATTCACCAATGCATTTATTTCATTTACTTCCGGTATCTAATTAGAAACACAGATACACACGTGCTTATTTATTATCACGTGACGCAAGGTGCACGGGTTTACTTGGAATACATTCCGTGTTTCTTGGTATACGTTCACTATCAAGAAAAAAAATGTAGCACTGTTTTTTTTTCAGCCGTTGATTGGGGATATTCGAGGTGCTCGTTATAACACGTGCATTTTGTGATATAACATCGTTGATTGTGATGGGTGTATCTTATGATGATGGATACAAAAGTGTCACGCTCTCATCTTCGCACGTGCTCTCATCTTCGCACGTGCATTGGCATTGCGTGTCGGATATCTTTATACATACAACTTTCTGGTTTTAACTGAAAATATAGAGAAAAGAAACACTTTGATATCATTTTGTTTCCCTTTTTAGTGAAATGTCTTTTTTTCATAAATACGCACGGCCCTCTTGATAAATTTTTGGGTGTAAATAACAACAACAATAATAATAATAATTTAAAAACAACAAATAAACAAATAAAAAAAGAAACAAAAACGTATAAAAAAGTTATTTTTGTACATGATTATCTATAAAAATAAGAAACAAAAATGAGCTTGCATTTTTACAGATATACATTATATTGCTTCATGATTGAAATTTTGCAAGTTTGTTCTCAATAAATGCATTTGTTGCGAAACATATATATACAGCCGGAATTCAACGTCATTTGCCTAATTCAATGCATATTTTGTAATTCCTTTTAGGAAATTAACACATTTCGTATTTCTTTGGTATTCAACTGATTAGTTTCAACTACTGAATTAGTTACATATTGGGAGTAAACTTTGATTGATGTCTGCACGTGAACCTACTGCGAACATCATCACAAAGATCTCCCCGTTCCGCACAACTGTGGACGCGCGTCGTTAATTTTAGTACAATTTATTCCCGAAATTGTACTGTGGACCATTCGGAAAACATTCATGTTGATGACTTTTGCAGATCGAAAACGTTTCATGTTTTGGGAGATGAAAGATCTCTCGGTACATGCAAATATTCCAACTGCAAGTTTTATGGGTATTAACGTTTTAGGTTTTTGATTCTTGTCCTAGATATTCTGACACTAACGCGCGGAACAGGTTCGATCTTTTCGGGAATTCTTAATCTTTTTCGGATATTAATTTTTTATAAAGGTAGATGACGATTTTTTAAGGACAAAACGGAAATTGGTGTATGAGTATCGAGCAATATTAGTAACAGGTTAATATTATACAATTCAATTTGATTTAAAGGTATCCAAAACAATAAGTTTCATATCCTATAGATTTCATGGACGGGTCTCTTAAAATCTTTTGAAGATTACCTTAAGTTAACCCTTGACCTGCTGGAATATAATGTGATTTTGTTTTGGCAACGCCAACTCGAACAATAGTGCAGCCTGACCAAGCGCTATACTAATAACCTTGATGTATCATCATTTTATCCCCCGGATATGAAAATAGACAGTGCCAAAAATTGAGGCTGGACAAGCCCATTTACGAATTCACCAGGTTAAAAGTCTAGATGACGTGCGCGGTAATTGTAAAAAGCAAGCTAAGTTAAACTTTCATTAGGTCGACTTGTAATGAAAACATAGCTCGAAATCTCGAGTTTTCAATCGTATTTATTTATAAGATACATTCATTTCACCTTGTAAAATGTACAAATATGCCTTTTACATTAATATGACTTTTGCATGTGAAGATTATAATTGAGCCGTGTCACGACAAAACCAACATAATGGGTTTGCGACCAGCATGGATCCAGACCAGCCTGCGCATCCGCGCAGTCTGATCAGGATCCATGCTGTTCGCTTACCAACTCTATTACAAGTAGAGAAACTGATAGCGAACAGCATGGATCCTGATCAGACTGCGCGGATGCGCAGGCTGGTCTGGATCCATGCTGGTCGCAAACCCATTATGTTGGTTTTGTCATGACACGGCTCATATATTAAGTCTTATGACTTTTTGAATATAAAATTTATATTCATATGACTTTTTGCATGCAAAACTTACATTATTGTACTCAAATGACTTTTTACATGTACATGTTTAATTTATATTCAAATGACTTTTGCATGTAAAACTTTTATTCAGATGATTGCTAAATTTAAAAGTATAAGTATGTGACTTTTACATGCAAAAAAAATCGGATTTGATTCACACGATTTTACATGATTGCAAAATTGTAAAATTGTACATTGATTTGATTTTAAGATACTACTGTAGTCTTGGACTATAAGTTTTTATATAACTTATGCATGTATAATACTCGAATCCTTTTCCATTTTCGGTACAGGAATAACATACAACATTTTATAGTATACACGTACATTTCTAATATTTTCTGAAATTCGTTTAACTTTTGATTTTCTGTTAAAGATATTTTCATAAAATGTTTTCCAGATATGAGTAATTGTTTGCCAATGTGTTGAAATAAAAGCATATTTGTAACACATTTTTGGGGTGGATATTACTTCAGATCAGCTTGAAACAGAATGTTGGAAGTTTTGCTTACTGACAAAACAGTTATGAGAAAACTTTGAATCAGCATCATCGTATATAGTTATTTCACATTGAACGTTACATTTGAAGAAAAAAAAAGTTAAAAAAGCGGTTTCGGGCAAAATGTATATTTTGCCAATAACATTTTATCGAGAAAAATGATCATTTACGAGGGCTGTCACAGTAAGTCATGGACAACAGCGTTTAAATACAAATATCAGAAAAATTACAGGTACCTAAAAAGCCATTGCTGAGTGTACATGCACCCCCCCCCCGCAAAAAAACAAAAACCAAACAAACAAAAAAAAACAAAAAAAAAACAAAACAGCACGATATCATTTAATTTGATTATACAGAACAAATTATAAGACTACCTGGTAATGCAATGTGGCCCAAACTCCAAACGTCATAAAAGTTATATGAAATTGTAACTATGACTAATAAATTGGTGAAATATTCTCTAGATTTATCTGTTTTGATAAAATTGTTTATCAAATATGCTGTAATGGAAGTAAGTAAATTAGAAAAAAAATCTGCCGTCGAGATCATATTAATGCGCATTTGAACTTGAAATTGATAACTATTTCCTTAAGCAAAAGAATATAAATAAAGCATTACATAAATTCTGCAATAATAATTATCACTATATGTATAGTCGTTTAAATCTAATGTTGACTAAATATAAGAATTAAGCAAAAATTGTGTCTTATTTCTAAGAGGAATATAATATGATAATTTTCGGATTTAATTTCATTATAAATTCATATAAAATTATAAAAATTGAATTGCCACTATTGCCGATAAAAGAATAAAATGAAAAATATAAAATGTATATTTTGTATTTAGTCAAAAATAGCTTTTTTCTTATAAACTTTTTTTTATCGTCCCATGTTTGAGAACCAAATTTGAACCTTTTCTCTCTATTTAAAAAACAAAAATGCAACAAATATCAACCAGTTCAGCTATATTCTATTTCTTTATTTTTCGAAATCCTTAACTTTTGTTACGACAGACAAGAGGACCTTTATATGCATATTTTAAAAGCCCATTATGCTCCAGAAATGTTTTTATTTTCTTTCCTCAAAGGCATTTTAATTTCTTTTATTTTTGGTGTCCTGTTATTTAAGTTTCCAAAAAGTTACCCATTGGCCAATTACTTGAACCATCTTTTGATTCTGTTAATATTATTAAACTCATGTTTAAAACTGAAAATATTATTTGTTTGTGAGACATAATGTGCCTTTAAGTAATTTTAAAAATAAAATAGAGCTTAAATATAACGAACACAGTTATAACGAAAAATCGGTTATAACGAAGAAAATAAATTTCCAACCTTCACCGTTATTTATTTGTCCATTGACACAATTATAATTTGGATATTTCGAAAGAACGGTTATAACGCATGTTTTCTGAAATCCAGTGATACAGTTTTTAAAAGCAAAATGGTTCGGGTTAAGCGAGTTTATTTAATTTTAAAAGTACCGGTAATTGATTTCGGAATTAATCCTGCTTAATTTGTATACATATACATGTAGATATTATAGAATAAAAACAACTGACAAATCGTTTTACAGCGATATATTTTGTACGGAAGGTGACCGATTTTGATATATCTATCCATTATCTGCATTTAGATGTTTATCAATTAATTATTTATCTTTCCAATTAACTTAGGACAATAATCAATTACTGCCCACTGAGCAGCGATCTTTCATCAGTAGACTAATACTGCTATTGATGGACAGGCTTGACAGGTCGACGGTGTCCAGTTACAACTTAATGACCGGTGCCACTGACAGATCTAAAATGCGATCTGCAGCGAATGCACGGAAAGGCGTATAATATGGCCATTATTGCAGTTTTTATGAGCTAATCGATGTAATGTTTCTTGTTAATGGTGAAGAAATACGAGTAACGTTCACTACAAACCTTTTTGCGAACAGAAATATTCATATTATGATGTTGTTTTTATTTTGTTATGTTTTTTCCTTTGTTTTTTTTTTGTTTGTTTGATTATTTCATTTAAAATAATGGAAATGACGTTTCCTTCCCATTTTTTTCTAGATATCGGTACATTTTCAAGTTTCGATTTTTATCAATTCAAATTTCTATTGTTTTTCCTATGTTTTAACAGCATATAAATGGAATTATTCTTTCTAAATAGCTATGAGGTTAATATGGTCCAAGCGTGAATCGTCTAAGAACATTTATAAATACCAATTAACAAACTTTAGACTGACAGACAAACTATTATATGCTCAAGTGCGGTAATAATGTTCAATTGCCCTCAACGCTGATATTTATAAATTTTAAAATAGAATGCATGTTTTTGATGATATTATAGTACTAATTAAGCTCTGTTGTGTTTAGTTATGAATATTTAGTTATGGTTATACCACAGGGCGTTGAAGGTTCAAAGTTGCATACCTGTACATATATTCAAAGGTGGGTGTTATGAAAAAAAATTATGCGCGAAACTTTTCCTTCAAGATTCTTGAAATAGTAATTTCTGAATATAAAAATCAAAATGATGATTTAAAGTGGATTGGTCTACAATGGGTATATTTTCCATAAGAATTTCAAATATTAATAAAAAAACAACAGAAATGCATCATTTGGATATTTCTATGAAATCTGTCTTTTTTTAAAAAAAAATTAATATAGTTCTGAAATGATTTAGTATGAACATATATATGATGAAAAATAATATTTTGTTCTGGAACGATTTCTAATCTGCTATATATTGGATCGTGTATCTAACACTTACCGACAATGGTCATATTAAATTTTTTTTTCTTGTTTATTGTACCTATGACGCTAAATAATATCAATATACTTATTTATAGTATCATAGATCTATCGTTATCGGCTAATTCACTTTAATTAAAACAAGTATTTCACAATAACACTAAATGGTTAGTAGATTTTACTTGCAAAAATTTGGAAAAAAGTGATCCATCGGAAGTATTAGCTTAAAGTTACTTTTATGAAATAAAGTTCTAACATTTGCCTTTAAGAGTACTGCAAAGCTTTTTTTTCAAGATGATCTACGACCGTAAAAGAAATATGGGAAATGCTGCAGTAAAATGCATTTCGCGGAAAAGCTTTCTTTCAAGATGATCTCAAACCATAAAAAGAAAAACATGGGAAATGCTGCAGTGAAAGACATTTCGTGGAAAATTTAGCCGCATATTTCGTCCAGCTTGTGAAGACATCTGTTTAAATCATTATGGCCGCTGATCCCTTTATTATGTTGTTTCAACAAACAGGTTTGACATGACTTATGTGTTCCTACCAGCATCTATAGCATTCAGCGAATATTTCAGCAAGCCTAAGTATTTATTTGAAAATCAATTTTAAAATGCCAGCAACACGTGGTCGTTCGATCATGTGCGTGTATAAAAATCGAACGACAGTAAATAATTTGACCCCGCCCCCACGGAATGTGTTTAGCCATAGTTAACCATGCTTTCTTTCAATTATTTATTTTAAGCTTAGGGGATTAATTGTCAGTACCATACATTTTGAAATCAAAGCACAGAAAGCGCTGAATTTGTTTGGGTTTCAGAATGTAAGAAAGGTGAAGATTTGTGAGTGCCACCAATGCTTTCCTTTGTATTAACTGTAGTAAATTGGCTATGAGACTAATTGCAACACCGATAGTCAATTCAATGTTTATTTGACTTAAAAAATTAAAAAAAATGAGTTGCCTCAACTGGGATTTGAACTCCAGACCTCTCGCTTTCTAAACGAGCGCGCTATCCCCTCGGCCACGGTGAACTTATATGTTAATGGGATGAAGAAAACCATATTATTCTAAATTAGGGTTTGTAACTCTTATTATTTCGACACTGAACCTGTTGTTTAACATGATAGAGCTTACTGTAAGCATGTATATCTATAAAGAATGAAACAATAATAGAAATATTCGACCATTCGGGAACTACTTTGCTTGAAAATTAATGCGCCTGTCATTTGACAATCTTTACGCATTGATCTCCCCTGAATTTTTCGGCGTTAGTGTACATATAAAGGGAAGTAACTGCTTCAAAAAAGTGGACTACTTTAGGCATTTGCAATTAACAGCATTAGGCTCTGAAATTTCGCTACCATTTTTTGTTTGGTCTGACGACCCAAACAAATAAAAAGAGATAAATTCAAATATATAAAATATCGTAAACGCATATAAGGTTTTAATACTGCACGTTTGTAACGACGATTTTCATTGGATAATTTTGATATACCATTTATTAAACACTGCTGTTTTAAGCTGTTGTTTCCTAGAGCAAGAAATTCAACTCATTGCTGGTTGGTTCCAGGAACAGATTATAAGCTTACAGCTTCCTTCACAATCGAACTAAAATAAATTCTGTATAAACATAACTATGTGTTTCTTTTTTCGTTTTATTTTAAATATAAAAAAACGTGGTGAAATATCATTAAAATCGTAAAAAAATGCTTTTTACAGGTTATATGGGGGATGGTAATGTAAAAAAGGTTATTAGCAATATAACCAATAAATAACGGCTTACAATATATATATTATAATATTATATGCGTTCATATTGGACCATATAACATGTCAAAAATCTTTATATCAAGTAACAATTTAAGCCAGTTGTTTATAAGGAATATCATTGGTTGAAATAATACATGTTAACACTTAACCGTGATTGACGTTTTATCTAATATCAAAATTGTAAACATACATGGGAAAATTGTTTATATATTCGTTTCATATATGATACATTTTGTATGGGAATCGTTTGCACCGAGATGTTCTGGTCATTTGAGGTGAACCTCAGAAAGCCCAAGATGAAAAACAGCTGTTTTCATACGTCACGTGGTTGGAATAACAATGATATTACAATATTCCACGCGATAACCGAAAATGTACACTCTGTAATTAAAACGATCTGGAAGACGAATTTCATTTTGTTTTAAAATGTACTGCTTATGTCGATTTCAGTAGACTTTATATACCCCGGGTATTATTATAAACCCCCCAAAAATAAAAAAAGTTTTATTTAATTAATAAGGGAAAATTTTGGAAAAAAAATAGCTCTTGGGGTTTTAAAAGGGATTTTTTCAAAAAACATTTAAATTTAAAGGGGTTTTTGTATTGTAAAATTTTAAATGTCGTTTTCCCCAATCTTTTTTCATTTCGATTTTTTTTTTATTTTTTTTCCGGGATAAATTTCATAAAATATTTTTTCCCGTGCACATTTTTTCCCCGATATATGGTTTTAAAAAAAAATATTTTTATTTAATTTTTGTATTTTCTTCCATGAATTAATAAAACCCGGGGAAAAAGTTAAAGATTTTTTTTCTTGTCTTTTAAGCTTAATAAAATAAATATTTGTTCTGTCCCGTTTAAAGATTTTCTAAAAGGGTTTCTAAAAAAAAGGGGGTTTCATTTCTAAAAGAAAAAAACCCTATATATAAAGGGAAAGAAAGTTTAAAAAAAATTTAAAGTTCAAACAATTGAAATGAAAACCCCTTTTTTTAATATGATTTAATTTGTGGTTCATTTTCAAAGATTTAAACCGAGTAAATATTTCAACGACGCACACCACAGAACATTTTTTTCACACATATCTAGATTCGAAAAAAATGATTATCACATACATGCTTATCACTTGCGTGATAAATTGCACATGTTTATGTACGCAAATTGAAGCGATTGCATATTATTCAATTATTATAAATTTTGATTCGTTTGATTATTTTTCATTTCCAAAAAAGATTGAATTGTTTTAGGTTTATTCATTTCTTTGTTAAAGTGTATAAGCTATATCTAATTAGATTAGTTTGTAAAATTTATAAAAGATAAAAATATGTTGTTTTCGTAATCTTATGGAAGATTCTTGAATGAGTTGTCAACAATCTAAATTGTACATTTTGTGAATAAATGAACTGTTAAAAATCAAGTGCATATTTTTAAGTTTATATACATGTTAAAAAGTAATCATTGTTGCCCTAACACTTTTTTTATATAATATTAATTCTTGGGAATGGCTTAACCTAATGTTGCTTGAACTTGTTGCCCAACCCATTAGCTTTTTGTTATATACTCATCTTTTGTATAATATTTGACATGTATTTGATACAATAAATATATTCAATCTAAAAGTTATTTAACATAGTTTTACATGAATATTGCACGCAAACAGAATAAAATTTCCGGCTGATATTCTAAGTATGAATATAATATAATTTTTATCTCGGATCATTCGCTATTAAGGAATTCAAACATATTTGTTACATATACGGGTACTTGGGAATCATTTATTTTTAAAAAAATACAAACAATAATTTTGTGAACTACGGGCAGCAGATAAATAAATCATAGATTTGCTTACTGAAATGTGAATATTTCAAACTGTATATAGTATACTCCTGCTTCATTGCATATTGTTGCTTATTTAACAGAATTAAAACACTGAAAATGCGAGTACATGATATTGCTTCGGTGCACATTTCTATAAATTCAACAGAATCATTATTTCAGACAAAATGTGCGAGGTATTTAAGACAGTTTTTAATAAGGTAAATTATACTCAAAGTTAAGTGGCATGCACCATTTTTTTAAAGCTAGAAGAATGTCAACGAGCAAAGGATCTAAATAACGGGAAATAGAAAGTGTTAGATCATAAAATTGTACTCTGTGTAAACATTCGTGTTCAACAGAATTTGCGGTTAAAATTCAAATTTGTGAATGAAAAGGTTATTAAGCCGTCGCATTCAGTGCTTTTGAAGAGCGAGTGAGCTATATTGCAGTGTTAACTTTTATCATGAAAATGAATTCAGTGACAAGTTTCTCATGGAACTTAAACGTTTCATTATGCGAAGTAGAACGATTATTTACTTTAATTGTCTGAAATCGGGGGATTGGTACGTGTGCTTGCGATACCATAGCAGCTTTTGAAAATTTTGGAATTCAGTTTCGGTATTAGGAAAATACTACAAGACGATTATCTCACCTTCTGATATACCTAAGAATTTCGGGTACCCTCCACTAACTTTCTAGGGTATCCTAAAGAAACAGTAAGTTATATATAAAAATATTACTTTATATCGAGTAGTATTCTATTTGACGATATAAAAAGTCACGTGGTTTGGCTATGTAAGGTGAGGTGTTAAAATATAATTGTAATCCATTTTTTGTAAGCCATTGAAGTAATAATGTTTATAGGACTTCCAAAACAGTTATTATTCAGAGCGGGCGCTATGGTGCAGTGGTAACACTGTCTGCTTACCAATCAAGGGGTCGTGAGTTCGATCCCCCGCTTCTCCACTTACAGAATGAAATGACAACGACACTGACAAAATCAGAACATAGACCTCTGGAAACTAAATGAATAGAGAATACTAGACTAATGGGAAAAGAGAAAAAAGAGACATAACGGAACAGACAGCAAAATACATACAAAAAGGGCTTCAACCGGCAGATAACAACAACGGAACATTCTACAGGACACTGAATGGAACCGACAAAAGAGATGAAAGACGCCACAAGGACATGAACGGTACAGACAAGAGGAGATCGAGCCACAGGGACAGCAACGGTACAGACAAGAGGAGATCGAGCCACAGGGACAGCAACGGTACAGACAAGAGGAGATCAAGCCACAGGGACATCAACGGTACAGACAAGAGAAGAACAGGCCACAGAGACATCAACGGTAAAGACAAGAAGAGATCAAGCCACAGCGACAGCAACGGTACAAGCAAACAGGAGATAAGCCACAGGGACATCAACGGTACAAACAAGACGGTATCAAGCCACATGGACAGCAAAACGGTACAGACAAGAAGATATCAAGCCACAGGGACAGCAACGGTACAGACAAGAGGAGATCAAGCCACAGGGACAGCAACGGTACCAAACAAGACGGTACAGACAAGAGGATATCAAGCCACAGGGACAGCAACGGTACAGACAAGAAGGTATCAAAGCCACATGGACAGCAACGGTACAGACAAGAAGATATCAAGGCCACAGGGACAGCAACGGTACAGACAAGAGGAGATAAGCCACAGTGACATCAACGGTACGTACAAGAGGAGATTAAGCCACAGAGTCATCTAACGGTACAAACAAGACGGATATCAAACCACAGGGACAGCAACGGTACAGACAAGAAGAGATCAAGCCACAGGGACAGCAACGGTACAGACCAGAGGAGATCAAGCCACAGGGACAGCAACGGTACAGGCAAGACACGAGATCAAGCCAGGGACAGTAACGGTACATGACCAGAGGAGATCAAGCCCAAGGGACAGCAACGGGTACAGGCAAGAGAATCAAGCCCAGGGACAGCTAACGGTACAGACCAGAGGAGATCAAGCCACAGGGACAGCAACGGTACAGGCAAGACGAGATCAAGCCACAAGGACATCGACGGTACAGACAACAGGAGATCAAGCCACAAGGACATCAACGATACAGACAGCACAATACTGGACATATAACAAAATTGTTACTGAGGGAACAGTGGGGAAACAAGAAGCTACATTCACCACAAAAGATACAATAAAACGATAAAAACAAACAAGAAAAGAAACTGCACACAATAAGACCAAAAAGACCGATAAAAAACTAACGAACAATAGTGAAATGACAACAAAAATCCTCCGCGTCCGGCCGAAGAGAACATATACAAAACGGAACAAAAACTCAAGATACAACGGAACAGCAAACTCACAATTTAAAATAAAAACTTATAAGTACTAATAATTTAAAATCAAAGACTCAACAGGACACGTGATACATAAAACATTTGCCATTGAACATGTCAGGAACTCTTTTTTAAGAAGCATAACACTAATTAATTAATTAACATTAATGAAATATACAAACAGTTTTCACTTTGCATATGTCATTAAAATATGACACTATTAAAAAGTTATTATTAGTAATATTAGTTATTGAATATTTTCTTCTTCACAATAGTTTGTCATATTGTACAGGACTTAAATAAAAAACAATGATATAATTTCTGAATTAACAATCTTCATTACCATTCCTTACATTGACATACATACATTTGAAATTTTGCATTCTTGTATGTAAATAAATAAAGTATAGAAGAACGACAAATCTAATTTGTATGAATAAGAATACAATAAACATACATTGTTAATACCATTCAGAAATAAGCATGTCATCAAGATACATATACTTTTGGCGGATAAGTCATGGCAATAGGCAACTTCAAAGATTTTTGTTCCAGAATTTCTTCAAACTGGCAAATATCGCAAAAAATGTTCATGTACGAGTACGTAAATATATTTTATGCCGATATATAAAATTTTACCCCTTGAATCTAACACGGGAGTGTTTGCACTGCATGAACTAAAAGTAATAACAGAAAAATAAATATATAAACAAGACCTATGTTTATAGATTTTGTATTATTGTTTCATATATGATACATCTCGTACAGGATTGTTTGCACTAAAATGTTCTGGTCATTTGAGGTGAACCTCAGAAAAAATTCATGAGATACCAACCAGCTGTCACTCAAAACCACCAGATTGATATTTTAGTGAGTTGTTCATAATAGTATAGTATATAACGTTTGTTTATTGTTTTAGGTTAAATTGATTGAATAAAGATATAGAAACATGTTAATTTGTTATAATCTACCGCCAAAGAAACCTCGGCCATGCTTCTAATATATATATATTTTTTTTACATTTTGCATAAAACTCGCATTTTTCCTTTGACTATCATTTTGCGGATAATTTTTATCTCCAAAGAGGCACATATATATATATTCGATAAATTTGTAATACAGAAAAGAGATATGAAAATGAACCATGGATATAATGAGTCATTTTAGTTTAACAAATCAGTACATTTTATGTATTAATCTTAAATTTATTTATTCAAGATCGATTGTGAAATAAGTTTTGCAGCGGGTATTAAACACATTAATTTTTGCCTTTTGAACATTTAAGATAAACCATACAATATTAGAGATAATGCTGCAAGAAGAAAAATACATGGATTATGTACGTTTCAGGCTTATTATAGTAATGGAATAATTGATACATTCAGCGGAAAAAGTAAATTGCTTCTTTTTCCACGACATGTCGCAATAAAGGACATCATACGACGTGTCAACATCCGTGCTGAATAAGGTTACCTGTAAAATACAAAAACGGCGGGAACCCAGTTTTTGAAATATAATATTTGACTCTCTATGTGCAACATGCATGTAGATATAAGTATAATTATATGTTTTTGCCATTTAAATGATTTATATCAAGAATCGGAAAAAAAATAATTTTTAATAATTTTTATAAAAAATCGGTTATACCATCATGGATAATAAAGATTAGTATAATAGATAACAATTAATCTAAATTATCATTGTTACACCGATCTGTTTTTGATATCTGAAGACAGCTGCTATGTACCTTGGTTGGAGTTGTTCCCGGCATTTCACCTCAAATGACCAGAACATCTCAGTGCATTCTCGTCTATTCAAGACGTATCAGGTATGAAACAATAATATTAACACTTGTTCCATTTTCTAGGTTTAATATTCCTTTAATATTTTAGTTCATATGGAACAAGCATCATTCAATAGTAGACTAGAATAAAGCTAGAATCTCAGGATTGTCATTGGTCAATTCAAGTTTCTGACCAATCAAATACCTGTGATCTAAGTTTGAGATTAGCATATTTCTTTATAACATCGGCCCCTGGATAACTGAATTCACTTTATTCAAAAAAGAACCATGTTCAATTTTGCAATATTTGTAGTCAATATCTTATGGTCATATTGATGAAACTTTGTATAGCAAATTGATTAAAATTTGTAAGATTTGAACTGTTCAACAATAATAACGCTACCACCAGACTTAGTTTTTATCCAGGAATGCGATACACTATGACAAGCAGCCATTGTGACTATGTAGCCATATTCAATTGTTCTTTTCTTAAAACGAACAGCGCCTGTTATATTTTGAATATGGGGTCTCCAAAATGTGTTGTAAAATTATAATTAAAGCTACATTTCATTTGTTAATTTATGTTTTGTAATACAAACGTTTGTTTTGCTTGATTTATTTAAAAAAAATGTGCGAAACATATATTCATTTCAGTTATTACCTTTTTCCGTGAAATACTCATATCATCAAAGTATTTTACTAAAGCTAATAAGATGAAATTTAGAAAGAAGGACAGAGATTACGAATATATAGAAAAAAGTGACCCAAACTACATGAAAACAGCAGACTCGGTTTGATTGAGTCTGTACATGAGGGATAACGCAAAAGTGCAACATCCCTCACACACCCTAGCACCGGCTTGAGCGGAGCTCAATTTTTTTTCAACACTTTAAATATGTTGGTTTCTTTTTACGCTTTGTTTCACATCACAAGAGGAATAATTACAACATTATTCATTGACTGTCTCCGGAATCATGTCGCTAATTTATAATGCAATTTGTGTGTGTTTGTGATATTGCTAAATCCAAATGAATTTGTTTTGTTTTGAGTAATGATTAAAATAGGTTTGGGTATATTTTATGCCATTTTTTCCAAAGAAAACTTGAGAACTTATTATTTTGTTAAGTAGTATCAATATAGTGAAAATTGAGCGATTGCTGTTTTTTTTTATCTTAGTTTCTTAAAAATAGAAATGAACAGAATAGAACATATCAGTGGAGCAAACCTTACTATACGAAAGGTATCATACATGTATGTGAGATAATAATACAAACCTTTATTGCATTCCAAACTTTTCTTGTATGATTTTAATCTATATGGTGGAAGTGTCCGTCAATAATGTGTGTTTCTATGTATGATTTAACGTTAAAATATTTTCCGTAATTTAAACAATAAATGTATCTTTCCGTGGTATGGTTGTATACTTTCCTAATAATGGATTATGTTATTTGAATATTCTGGTCAAATTCCTAGGTGATTGAAACTGATTCATGGCTAATACTTAAAATGACTACACTTTTTATAAATATACACAAATGAATTTAAAAAACGGCATTTTCCTTCCCCTTTGCATATTACTATTTTCTTAACAGTTTGACATAATCCAATTCCCTATTTTTTTAGCTTGGCAATTGTCGGCAAAACCACTTCAGAATAAAACGATATTGTATATTTGTAGAAAGTTATAGCATTGTTTACGCATGTTTATATTAAGCTACTAATAATTATTAATTTAAAATATGATTTATCTGCTTTTTAATGATTCCAACATTCAACTTAAATGACCGGAACTTCTTGTTCACAGTTCATATACAAATCGTTTCATTTTTACATAAAATTGCACTATTTTAATTGATCTATTATGATACCATACAAAATGTTGTTTAATTGGTCCTTTTTAACAATGCAAATCTGTGTAGTTTTTCTTGTGTACTTTGTTTTTCGCAATGTTCACGTTTTCAAGTAATATTTGTTATTATATCAGACGTAGATGACAAAAAAATGTATTTTCTTTTCTAACAATTCAATGTAATAGATAATAAATTTCTTTTTAAATGTAAGATGTACTAGTTAGTGTACTAGTATATATCAAAACTGGAATAATCGAACATTTTCCATTTCCGAAAGTTTGTTTTGTATCAAAGTTTCTAAGGCATGTAAAGGTGTAGGGAAAAGCTATTTAGAAGAATAGGCAATGCGTTTATTAACATACACTTAATTAATGGTGCGGGCAACTGAAAAAATACTTCTGATATTTCTTGTTGTATTATTCATGCAACATTGAACGTATTATTAATCATAAAAATTATTGTGAAACAGTAAAGACCTATAAATATTTTTGTTTTTGCTTTCCTTCAACCCATTTGTTAAAACAGTTGAAACTTTTGCTCGCAAAATATTTGTTAAACAAAGGCAGGTTCATTTGAATGAAAATTACCATTGCCAATCTGTTTGTGCAAGTAACACTGTTAATATATTTCTAAATTATATACTTTATTCTTAATGGGTTTTTATATTATTTGGTTATTCTGTTTTCATAATATGAAATAACTGGCCACTTGCAAATGTAAACATTTATGAATTAACATTTTATTTCAATTTATGTAAGTAATTCAAGCATTCAAATACACTGCCATATACACAGAACAGAAATATTTGCATAATCAACAGATGATAAATATAAAGCGCATTAGATAGAATGAATATAAATGCACATAACTTGCAAACTCAAAATAAGGAATAAATTAACATTTTAAATAAAATTTCATAAAAGTAAATATTCGGGGTTATTAGTTTCGCAAATATCAGAAAAAGGCATAATTTTCAATGGAAGTAAAAAATATTATACGTGAATTACAAGACTTTTTTTGCGTGTTCGTCCAATAAAATTCCATTCAGTGGTATACTGTAAAACGGTCTATTTTTATAAGTCTCGTTTCAATATTAATGCATTCCGTGAAACTTTGTTTGAAACTTTGTTATTGTTTTATAGTTAAACTTATTATCAATTTTTTAACACCTTACATAATGCAGGCTTCGCACTTTAATATACATATACATCGCATTCATTAACTGATCTACAATAGTATCTTTAAATAATAATAATAATAATAAAATAATAATAAATAATAATAATAAATAATAATAAAATGATAATAATAATAATAATAATTATTATTATTATTATTATTATCATCATTATTCTTGTAATTGCTCATATAATAAAATATGGTTACGATTATATATAAATATACCACATTGTGATAATACATGTACTCGTAATGTTTTGTTAGTTTATAAGAATATACGAAATGGAAATTTATTTATTTATTTATTTTTTGTAATAAAAATTGTTTAACAGCTTTACAATTATAATATATAATTTATTGTAACTTAATGGAGAAAAAGTTTAATTATTACTCTCTCACCGAATTGTTAATTCATAACAGAAATAACGCGCAGTAGGCTTTAATTTGCATTATGCTAATATTACATGGATTTTAATTCATATGTATATAATTCTATACAAAACACATATTAAAACAATATTGGTCTCTAATAGAAGGTCTGTAATACTTTTCGATTAGCGATGGTTACCTAACTTTGAATATTCTGTTACATTGTAATTGAACTATTTGAGGGTCTTGAATATGTTTCTCATTGATATAATGTCTCTTGAAATTTTTAAATAGAATGGTTGTATGCAGATTTTATGTGAATATTTGTATACATTATAAAATGTATGTATACGAATGATACAAAATTAAGTATGAATATATATACAATAAATAATTGTGTTGATTGTACATAACAACAAACAACAAAAGAGTAACACAGTATAGTATTGGTAAGTGAGAAAATTATAAAGCTTCAAACTTTGGCACATTTGCATGTGTATCATGTGTATTTTATTGAAAACAAAATGTTGGTATTAGAATTGAAAACAATCATGCAACAACAACAACAAAAACAACAATAGCAATAGCAACAATAGAAAACTATATGCCATATACATGTTTTATCTGTAAGATCTTTATTTACCGACAAATATCATGTTTAAATGAAGCGGATAATTATATTTTCCATTTCATGACTTATTTCTATCTTTCAAAGGAACTAGTTTTTCATGGTAGAGCTTACGTTCATGCGAAAATAATTTCTGACGGCAAGGGACGCCACAATAAAACAACAATTAAAATCTAAAAAACCCATAAATAATAACAAAACTTGTATGAAAAAGAATTATACTTACTGGACGGGTTCTGCTATTACTTAGACAAAAAGTGCAGACGGCTTTAGGCATGCAGTCCATTCCACCCCGCAACATTGCCTGGTGTTTTATGCACGGCTGATCGAGGCAGTCTGCACCGACCATCAACACAGTATTTAAATGAGCTATATAGCTTGTAGCAAGTCTTAGCACTTCTATTTTAGATAATTTCCTATCCGCGGGCTCCGTCGGGATCAGAGTCCGTAACGTGACAAACGCCGTATTGACACTTTGCGTTCTGTCGCGTTCCCGAGCGTTTGCGTGTGTTCGTGGTTTTCCGTCGGGTTGTAAGTCCGAATTGTCCATTTCTCGTGACGGGGATAATTTCCGTCTTTTTCTCTCGTTAAAAGAATCATTAGAACATCCGCTGTCGGTGTCGGAAACACTGGGATCGTCGTCTGATCGTCGCTTTTTCCCGTCTTTTTTCATGATATAAATACACAATCGTCGTGCAGTTTCTCCGAACGAGTTATTTGCTATACTAGTTCACGAAGATTCTTCATTATAAATAGAGATAATTGAAAATAGGAAACACTTTTGTTTTCCTTGGTAATACGCAAAATATTATCTTAAATCCGATTATCGTAATTAAAATCCACTTTGTCTAAAAAAAACCCCAAAATTTTTCAATCCCGATAAAAATTTAATGCATTTTATTTTCAATAGGTTTTCACTCATTAATTGCAACTGTTTTCTATTTCATTTGCAAAACACATATATAATTAATAGAAATTTTCTGATTGTCAGAGATCTGTCTAACTAATTATCAGTAATTAATGAACATACAATATGTGCTAACGAATGGTGGAATTTTGTGCAAGGTGCCCCCTGCCGGATTCTCGCCTACCGATTCCTTTCAAGACGTAGGTGATGATAATGTCAGTGGGCGGAGCTTAGCGCCTGTCAATCAAACGATAATGTCATGGTTACAGGAACGAAACTGACAGGCCCAGAGTATATGTATGTATCAAGTTCGGTAATTTGTCAAAACGGATCATTTTTAACAACGGAGGATTGTTTTCCTCTACTTATTACAATTTTTATCGGGTGTAAAAATTGCCGATGATTTTTACGAGGAACAGATGCTGTGTTATTTTCCAGATTGTTTCAAATCAAATCTCAAATATACAAAACAGAATTAATTTAAGTATGATTCTAAAAATGAACATAGAATAATGACAAGTGTTCTTATCTTTGATCCACAATGTTATTCTTGATATATTACGTTCTATTTAAAGCTGAAAAGTTGATATGTTGTCAACAGTTGATCTTAATTCTATTGCTTAAAACATTTCATCATGATAGAAGGATGAAAAAATACGACATAGCTTATTGTTATATTTTAAATATCCATTTCATTTTTAAAAACTGGAAAAAGAGTGATCCCTCGGAAGCACTAATCACACAAAAAATTACTTGAAAAATTGCAGACTCGTTTTGATGAAGTCTGTACATGAGGAGGGACAATGAATGAGCGCAACATCCCTCACGCTCCCTAGCACCGGCTTGAGCAATACTCAATTTTCAACACCTGGAATCAATGTTTTTTTTTTTTTTATACAAATTTGCTTTCATTACATAATTGAATTTGCTTTTTTCTCCTGTATTAAAATAATATGTCGTATTTAATTATATAATTAATATTTTAGCTTACTCATATTTCAATAACTTTCTGCAAATTTTCATTTAAGTATTACATTTTTGCCAAAATTACACTGAACCGATTAAGAAACGGATTGGTTACAACAGAGACGTTAAATACATATATTCTATGTCTCTGGTTACAACTGTAACTAACATTTAACTAAAGAACTAAATGTAAGCAAAAATGACAATTCATGAAATTAAAAATAACTGCAAAATAGATATTAACAAATTGACAAAGCATAAGACCTTGTCCTACTCATGAAAATAAATAAGAATGAAATATATATTTTAAGATTCAAATCTTTACCATGTTTTAAAATCGTTTTTCTGATGAAGACGTTTAAAGGTCGATACTTGTAGATTTGGTTGTCTTGATTTTTGACATAATTAAACCGTTTAAATGTAATTCAAATAATACTATGTCCGTTCTTTTCCCTTCCACATTAGAAAATTAAGACATTAAGCTTTAATTTGATACAAAAATTGTTTAGGTAAAACATTTTACAACATGAATTAAAATAACAGTTTCATATAAATTCTGACACTTTGACATTTTCTAGTTTTGCTACGACTATTAGCGAAATGTAATAACAAGACTCGTGATATGTTCTGATATGTGAATTACATATGCTCTCATGTTTTTTATCTATGATGTACCAACTGCTACTCCCACAGAACAAAACTGTACTTGATTTCAAAAGTAGACCTACTCAATCAAGATATGATAAACGGAATACTTTTGTGTGTTTCATAGGAGTATATTTAAATATGCTCATTTTTATTGTCAAGTTGAGTTGAATAATATTGACTATAAAATTCAAAAGATTGACTGTTATTATGGTGATTGACCAACAGATAATATTTGAAAATATTTTGGATATAAATATAAATTGGCCTAACATATTAAAAATTACCCGTTTCTTTTTTTAAAATTGAAATTACATCAAATTCCGTTTGATATTCATAGGTTCATAGATTTCCTAAGGTGAATAAACTTTATTTCCAGATTTTTTTACCTCTTTTTGCAAAAATTTAGAACTTACTGAAACAACTTGGTAGGATTTCTAACTGACAATGAAGGCAAAACGTTAAACGAATTAGTTTTGATATTAGTTAAATACTTTCAGGAACGCTCTTACATTCCGTGTTGAACCAATCGCTATCAGGGGAGGGCCGATCGTTAATGCTGTAAGAACTTGGGACAAACCCTTTTCGAAATCAATTTGTATTTATGTTTATTTACATGTATACATTAGCAATAAAATATGATTACACTGATCTTTTTAATTAAAACCTCGTAAATCTATTTAGACAAGAAAAAGTCACCTTACACAAATCACCTGGGGAACTTAAAACAGCAAGATATGCAAAATATTTTTGAGAATTATACCCAGAAATAAATTGAAAATCGTATGTTTGTGCTATTCTTGGCTCATTTCGAGTGAACAGCGTTGCAACGCTTTTCAATCTGGGACCATTTTTTGACAATTGAATAATTGCCCACAATTGTTCTAAACCTGCATCATATGGAACATTATTTTCTAAAACTTATTTCCAGTCCCATCATGTAAAAAAAAACACTTTCAGTGGAGTCCCTTTAATCTGTCTATAGAAGAAGACACTACATGTATTTTGTTTCTATCCAGCCTCCCATCTTTAAATAAGACTTATTTTCTTGCTTTCTAAGGCTTGCTAAATATCATTATAATAAAGTACTATATTGTATTTATAAAACTGAAATAGTTATGAGAGTTTATTCTATTATTCTGGCGGGTTCTCATTGGTCCATGATCGCATTACAAGCACGTCCATGTTCATACATTGGGATGACAGTCAAACCGTCCGGTTAGCTAGACCGGTCGAACGTTGGACTGTAAATCGGGCGAGGCGGGTTCGATTCCCGGACGGTGCAGGTCACTTTTGTTGTGACTGATCATGAAACCCTTTCTGCGGTCATTCGCACTGCGCCTCTGCTCTGAACAGAAGTTATCAGTTCCTTGCGAAAGTGGAGGCAACTAATACGGACAAACTGCTTGATAGCCTGACCAGGAACGATGCGGTGCCTGAACTACATGCTCTGGTATTTTTTTTAATGGGGCTAACTGCCTTGATCCGAAGTATAAACTATCAACACCGCCAAAGTCATACTTCTGGACGATCTCGAATATGGAGAGTACATAATCCCTGTGATTGTGATAGTCACACCTAACATTTACCGCATGTGCTATTGTGGGGAGAACAGGAGAATTAAAAAACAATCTATGTCAGTTTTAGTTTCAAAATGGCTGCTTGACGAACACAATATGGCGCTCATTAATTACAATTCTTCTGTAATTTGTAATCGAATATGACAGAGAGATTCCGAACGTCTAAACTGTGTTTACACAATATCACAAAAATCGGCAACAAACTCCCCGTCTCAGAACGCCTCTACAACTACGATGTTTATTTATAACAGACGGTAACATAAATCAAATTTCAAAGGTTTGCGTTAATTCATCACTCGACATTTGTTTCACCAATTTTTCATCTGACTATGAAGAGAAAGTATGCCTATCATTTCTAGTAAATGTTGGAATTCGCCACTTCAAAAGCTGAAGATCTTGTCTCAATAATTTACGCGAAAGTTTCAAGAAATTTATTACCGCGAAGAAAATGGGACTATTTCCCGTTGCGGAAGAATGACAGTTTGAAAATAAACGCAAGTATGATGTCGGCGCAGTGACGTATTGATATGCAAACTGTTCACAGAGATATGCCTGTTGATTTTCATGAGAGGTCAGCTGAAGTGTTACACGCACTGTTATACTGTACTTTCAAATGATTAAAGGCACATCAGAGACGAATTAATATTTCTTTCTTTAGATTAGGAAAACATGAGTTTTATAAATAACGCTTTTAGAGCATGTTACATGACGTAAAATGATTCGTCATAAAAGTAGCAAAAAGTAAAACAAAGTAGTAATTTGACTTCCATGCAAAACATCTGCAGTAATAAAAAAGTCAATTTTTTCTGAAGAAGGCTAAACGTCGAAAGCTTAAGAAAATCGTTTTTATTGAACTGATTATATGCAAAATACTAAATCACTATAACTGTACTAATACCAAGAATGCAACACAAGCCAAATATGGCTCACGTAATTGGCCAATGAGTATGTTTTTGGAACTATGACAGGACACCAAATATATAAAGCCTTTGAGAAATAAAAAAATAAACCCTGTTCTGGGGCATACTAGTAATGGACCGTTTAGTACTAGTAACATGAACAACTGCAGAATACCGGTATATATCTCGTGAGGAAAGACTTATTTTATAATGCTTAAATGGAAGAGAAAAAAGTCAGAACTAAGTGAAAAACAGTGTCTACAGAGGTCAATATTTATGCAAAAAAGGGCCAAAATGGGCGGGTTGCGGGATGTCTTTTTCTCCCTTTTAAGTCCTGTCGGATATGGCAACGACAGTTGATTTTAAGAGCACGGTCGGCAAAATACAACTCGGATCCAAATGAAGGATAGACTGTCGAGTTCACAACGGGTGTCGGAGGTTATATAGACTACAAACATGTATACGGAATGTTCTGTTTGTTGACGAATGTGAGTGACTGTAATAAAGAATACATGTATTTTATTTACGGCTTCAAGAAATTGAATCGTGCTTTATTTTACCTTACTTTATTCGCGAATTCAAAAGATAATCATAAAAACGTTGAAGTGAACATGTATTTTTTTTTGCTTTCGTACGACTAACGCCGTGCAATGACAGTTTTAACTCACACACCCCGCCCCCAAACACACAGCGGCAAAATCATGACAAACTTTCTTTTAAAATTGAAAAAAAGAGAGTTTCAAATTAAATAATATAGTATTTAAACACATTTGCGGTAATTAAACTAAAGGGGAAAATAAAAAAAAATCCGAAAAAAAAAACATGCGTTGAAGAAAGTATACATTTCCCTTTAAAATAGATACCATTATATCATATATGTTTAATAATAATTATAAAGAAATGTACATACTGTGGAAAAAAGCAAGTAAGTTCAGAAAAGATTAAAGTAAAATATTAAGACTACTGCAGTAATACATTATTATGCAATTCATGTCGCCTAAACCTCTTTTCATTAGTCTTAATTACCTTTTGTATTATTTCAAGATTGATTTATATTAAAACACTCAGAGAAAGACATAGTAAGTGTTTTATAACTCGGATGCACTGCAACAAAAAAAAAATTTAAAAAAAACTTGGCCAGTGTGGGGGTCGAACCCACGACATTCGCGTTATTAGCACGACGCTCTAACCGACTGAGCTAACCGGCCAGTTGTCGTTTTAGTATTCAAAAGAGAGATACAAACAAATTTGTCAAATACATTATAATATAATATTGTCTGCAAGTCTATTTATGTGGATGAATAAAGTTTTAAAATACCAATGTTTATTTAAAAGGTTCTATCAATATATTTAATTATTTGTTACGCTACCTTCACGTTTCGTAAAACATCGTGCATTTCCGCCATCGATCTTTGCGGAAGTATATCGAAGGGCAACTACCCAATTCAGGTAAACGTTGCAGTCGACAACGGAGTAGTCCCCCTTTAATGACTATCTTCGCGTTTTGCATGGCTGAGTCTAGAAGTTTAATAGACTGATTCATTCAGTTAATAAAGATATTTGCACAAAATCAGGATGAAAAATCTAAATGTGCATATAATATTTAGAATAAACATTGCTTTACAAAAAAAAAACAATAAAAAAATAAAAAACAAAAACAAAAAACACAACGTTTTATAGATCTTGAGTATAGAACTTTTGCGGTTAAAACGTTGCTATTTTTAGAGGAGATTTAAAGTCAAGATATGAAAATGAAACATTAAAGCAGTTATAGTAACGTAAAATACTTCAACATCTTTAACGTCAAATGCAATTAAAGGCCTGTTATGTCCCAGAAATGCTTATATCTTTACATCTCAAAAGTCTATTAAATTTAATAGTATCCAAAAAGTTACTCATTTACCATTTACTTGAAGTTGAACTATTGCATTTTGGCAATAAGTACAGTTATAGTGACTTAATATTTTGTATGGAAGTCAAAATTCTACTTTGTTTACATTTTGCTACTTTTATAACAAATTATTTCACTTTTATCGCAACTTTCTTCAGGTAACAAGCATTTATTGGCCGAAATTGCTTTTTATTACTATTAAACTGTTCATTAACGTCAAAATAATTATTTAAACATATATTTTTAACTTGATTACCATTGAAACATTTAAACCTTTTTAAAAGACCTTTAAGCAGTGTAATTTTCACAGATCATTTTTCGTAGATCTGTTTTCATATTAATGAGATTAAGTTTTCAGTTCAAATTGCTAACCTGCGATAGTGAAAAAAAACTACATGCACGTGTCCGTAAAATGACACTTTCTTAAAGGTCCGTTATGCTTCAGAAATACTTAAATACTTTAATTTTTATTCCTAAAATGCTTTTATTTTTGGTATACTTTTATAGTTTTAAAAAAGATACTAACTACCCAAATGCCTGAGGCATTTTTATCATCCATTATTTTTTTTTTTTTTGCAAGTAGTAGGCCCTACAGTTAAAGTGATGGAAGTCAAATACTACTTTGTTTACATTTTGCTACATTTATAACTATTTATTTCACAGTTATCGCTACATTTTTTTTCAGATTTCAAGCTTCTGATATAGAATTAATGTTTGTCCTTTCTTAAAAATTAAAAAAAAAAATGAGGCATAATGTGCCTTTAACTATTTTAATTTTGATACTTTGCAAGCTTGTATAACTTTAATTCTATCCCAGTTTGATAAAAAAAAAACAACAAAAAAACACACACACAAACCAAACCAAAACAAAACTAGAAAAAAGCGTTCAATAATAGAACTCATGTAACATTGCAAGCGACATTCCCTCAACACCACGACGGAAAGAAAATCTTGCAAAAAATTATAGGGCTGTCACTCCAAGCCGAATAAATGTCTTTTTGACATTAAACAAACACTTTTTCTCCCTCACTTAACAATGGCTAATTTGAATTGGGATAATAAATATATTTGTGAGCCCCGGGTCAAGAATCTAGTGGGCGTGGCTGCCGTGCGACATTATCACACTGCCTAGTATTACGTGAACCGGTATTACGGATGCCAATCCGGAATACAAAACCGTGCACGAGGGTTTAGTAAGGGTTGATAGGTTAATTTGTGATAATTAACTTCCTAATGCTTGGTTAGTGAGGTCGAAAATCACGACACCCGTATATTAACAGTGAAAATATAACACTTTTTACCATGTTTAAATAACATTATTCATGATTTTGATATTTCCACTTTACTGTTCTGTATTTAAGTGTCGTGACTGGACAGCTTCTGTCATTTCTTTGCGTTGCGTCACGATAAAAGAAACCCAACACCGCTCATTAATCAAGCACTGCTTTTTTAAATACTGGGTGTTTTGCAGCTATTTACTCAGCAATGGAAATATAGTGTTATGCATATACATTCAGCAAAACTGAAATTGTAAAATAACATGTATTTGATGCAATAAAATATGTTGAAACTAATTGCATAAATATTTCTTCGTCTAGACCAAATGATCAAAGTATATACATTTGCTATAAACATGATTTAGTTAAATAATATTTTATTGTATAAATATACACACAATATACAATTTCACACAATTTTATAAGTACATACAAAAGGTTTGGGCCTAGATGTTCTAACAACATTATCGTGGGCTATTGAATATATACCATTTAAGGAAAGCTTAATTTGTTAAACAGCAATGGACGATCAGCTTGTATTTAAGATATGAGATTATGAGTTAATGGCGTGTGAGATTTGTGATAAAGATCTCATTAAAACTTCGTTCATTTTGAGATCATTTACAAATCTCTTAATGGTGTGTTAAATATAATTTATTTCGTGTAAATTAGAGTATTTAAAGTCGATGTGATATGGATCATAAATGAATAAATTTGTTGAATGTTCGTAAAATGTATTAACTACTACAAAGTAAATGTATAATGTCTTACATATATGAGGTCTGATAAAATAAATATATGAGGTCTAATAAAACAAATATATATGAGGCTAAAACAACAAATATATGAGGTCAAATATAACAAATATATGAGGTCTAATAAAACAAATACACGAATCTATGTATTGACAATGCTTCCTTCCTGGATTATAGAAAGGTGCAATCGGAACATCTCGGCTATTATTCATAATAACTTATCCGAAGTTTAACGGAATGAGCCGAGAAGATGCGATTGTTGAAAGATGCAAAGCATGAGAATCTAAACGCATGTTTTTTTTCTTTGTAATAAGAAAAAAGGACCGGGTCTTACACCTGTATTTCAAAGGACAAACAGACGAGAGGGAACACAAATTTCTCCGGTGAAGAATTGTGGGATAGCGTTCAAGCTGTACTTAATCCCACAGCAAAGGTAGAAAGGGTCAACCGATCCAAAACAGATAAAATGGCACCAATAAAACTTGATCTTGTTGAACGCTGATAGCCATTTGTCGTCTGCTGTCATAAAAAATGATTTAAAAGGCATATGAAATTTTATACCAATCGTGAAAATTATCCATGCTTAAATAGTGAACGATTAATTGCAGAGTTGTTTGGTTTTTTTATGTTTATGATATAACCTTTTTTGGTAACGAAAGTTGAATCTACAGAATAATGTGTCCCACTAAATCTAATATTTTTTTCGCAAAAATATTTATAAAACATTACAATAAATTAGTAAATGCATTTTGTCACGCAAATAGTGTTTTTTTTAGCCGTTTCTTGTTTGGTGGACTAATGAAATGACTTTCCTCCCAGGAATTTGTATTAGATTAAACAACTAAGTGTTAAACAGTAAGTCAGTTCCTATTAATTAAATGTTTATGAAGATGTTAATATTTAGAAGATTTAGAATGTTTTTATATCTTGAAAAAAAAAAATATTTAAAACGTCATGATTGTTTACTTACATCACATCATGACAGACATATATATTTAATGATAAGAATTTCACTAGTTCACTTCGCCTTTAACTTTTATACGTGTTTTGAATTGTATTTAATTTTATTTTCGGTAACTCAAATTTCAAAGATCAAGGTAAATGGCCAGAATGTGGGAAATTTCAACGATCTCAAGGTGATAATTTTATTATATATATTTAAAAATTAAATACATGTATTAAGAAATATTGATGAAATAAAATGCGTATTTTTATTTTCCGTATTTTCACTCTAAAAAAATTTACTGCAGTGAAACATATTTTCCGTATTTTCACTGGTGTCTTGCCGGACTACTTTCTTCTTAATTCAGCCAATACACAAAATTAAAAGGGAATTCTTCCTATTCATAAGGTTAAAAAAGAGAAAAAGGTATATAATAAACAGAAAATTCAAGTTTTTTCTATTAATACAGGATTTATTTTCATCTTGATGTATGAAAATTATCATTTTTCACTCGTTGCTAATGCCAATCGTGAAATATTTATTATCATACCACTCGATGAAAATAATCCTGTATTTATAGAAAAAAACTTGAATATCCTCTATATATTAAAAAGATAAAGAAAATAATGAAAAAAATAAAATAAAATAAAAATCCTTTACCAAGTCTCTTCCAATTTTCTCCGTGTGTGATTTCTTTTACCGCGTTTTTTCACGTTTGTATTTCATTTTTTAACAGCTTTTTTATTCTTTCGTTTTTATTCACATTTTTTTTAATTAATTGTGCACACGTCGCATATGACGTCTAGCGTACACGTGGACGTTGATATGAAATTTAACATGAATACTGAACGTTCTCAATAATTATACATTGGTTTTATATTAATTATTGCAATTTTATCACGGAAGCGGTGCAATAGTAAATGACGCCGGTTAAAATTATCCCATTTTACACGCAACAATGCATAATACCGCCCAAATTGTTGACGGTTCGTCTGAAAGTCAATCAGAAAAGTTGTTATTGAATATTTCTTATTATGATTTTTTTCTTCCGTGCGACAGATAATTGACACTTTTAAGAAAGAATATTATGCATTACAAATAACATTTTTGACCTCGCGTTAATTAAAACGAAAGTTAAAAAGAATATTCCGTAGAATGTAATTCAAGCATTGTGGTCACGCTTATTTTTTATAGATATATTTGGCTAGAAGGGGAAAAAACGTGCATTATGTATAATTTTGACACGTCAACACGCTTATTTTCCTCAGTTTATATTTCATTTTAGGTTAAAGTGGAGGGTATTAAGTTACAATTCATGGTACTTCGATAATGCAATATTGCGGTTTATAAACTATTCTTCTTTTTCGATATCATAATTATCAAGATGTCTTTGCCGATGAGATTAAAAATGAAAGAGTAAAATTTTTGAATCCATAAATTCATTTAACTACATTGTTGTACTCAAAATATTTTCAGCGTTTTTTTACATGCATTTCCGAGGTACGAAGTGTTTTTCAGAATAGAAATTAAACATTACAGGGATACGGTATATATCATAGAGGTATGAATATTCCGAGAGTCTTGTGAGTGGGTCCTTGTTACATGCGGAGATTTAAAGGGTTATGCAACAGTTATACGGGTGAAATGATATTTGCTTCTTGTATCTTTATACGGTTTGAGCGTCATACGGTTTCAAGCTTAAGCTGGTTTCAGTCATTATACAACAGTTTTAAGCGAAAGCTGGTTCCAATCATGGTTCAATATGAAAAGCTATACGGTTTCAAGAGTAAACTGTTTTCAATCATAGTACAATTTAAATATCTATACGGTTTCAAGCGTTATTCGGTCTGTAAGTTGATACACAGTTTGAATATAATATCTGTGTGGTTTAAATAAACCTGTTTACTACGGTTTATTTATTTGTAAGAATATGAAAGCATGGGGAAATTTCTGGTGAAAATGAGTTATATTTAAAAAAAATCCAGATAATCTATCAAAAGCTTTGGAAATTTACTAGTCCATATTTTAAAATATAAAGAAGATAAATGTTCGTTCTGAGAGAGCCATCATTAAGTGTTATTGAGATTTTAAAATGCACATTATGCCTCAAATACGAATGTTATTTTCTTCTTTAGAGAGTGAAAATATTTGTCTTATTAAATTTAAATACTATACGCTTTTCACATAACAATTATGACCTCTTATGGCCGCCACTATGAGGGTCACTTCTATTATCATATGCTTAAGAAAAGATAACTAAAATCTCATAATTCCATCAGCTTCATGAAATCTTTTACATATTGGTGCTAAAATGCTATTTTCCTTCATGTATATAAACAAATTTGACAATTCAGCTAGATCGGCTGTTCATATGATTTTTTTCCTATTATGTCAATTAAATTATTATATAATATTGACCCGCAAAATGGCTGCAGAAATCGAGAAATATCTACAACGAATTAAAAACATATTTGAGCCGTGTCACGACAAAACCAACATAATGCGTTTGCGACCAGCATGGATCCAGACCAGCGTGCGCATCCGCGCAGTCTGATCAGGATCCATGCTGTTCGCTTACAGACTTTATAACAAGTAAAGAAACTGATAGCGAACAGCATGGATCCTGACCAGACAGTGCGGATGCGCAGGCTGGTCTGGATCCATGCTGGTCGCAAACCCATTATGTTGGTTTTGTCGTGACGCGGCTCACTTGCTGTCATAACCGGAAGTAATTTAAATATCGACTGGTATTAAATAATGTGTCATAAATGTATCAAAACTTTAACAAAGTGGTATTTGACTTTCAAACAAAAGTTTGTATCACTGTTATTAACTTATTATATACTTCTTGCTCAAAAGAAAAAGACGCAAAAGATTATTCAGTTTTATGGAAAATGAATACTATTTGGATATTTTAACAGGACACAAAATTAATAGCCGTTTTTGCTTAATGGGCCTTTAACATATTGACAGTGTCTCCCGTGTAACGCGAATGTAATGTTACCTCTGCATAACGATCCTCTGTATAGCCATGACTTTTATGCAACAAACATTTGCCGCTAAGTAAGATTTCACAATATAATGACCTCTTTTATCCATTTGTGAAGCGTTTTTACCTACCAGTTGATAAAAATTGATCTCTTTAGGCTTATACAACACCTCGCTACAGCAGCCAAAAGGTTTGCTTCTCAAGGGATGTTAAACTCGTGTAAACATTCCGAAAAAAGAGACGTACCTACGTTTTATACAACGCAAGAAAAAAAACAGTAAGTAGTATTTCTAATGTTGGAATATATAGTGAGTGAGATAGATTATCTCATCAAGCTCAGTGCGAAATATAATATCACATCATTTAATTTGTTATAAATTAACTACACGTGCAACTATATAAAAGTAGTTTTTTTTAAATAATTTCCGCGTTTTCACACCAATAAAAAAAGAAAGAAGAAAAGGAGAAAAAAAAACCACAAAAAACAAAAACAGAAAAAAACACACACAAGAAAAACACTGGCACCATACGTTTCAAAAAGGAACACACGAATAGCTCAAGATAAATGGTAAAAAGAAAATTCATTACTCACTCTTTAAAAACAATAAATCAGTCCCCTTAAAACAAAATATAGGCCGATGAACATTTTAAACCGCATGTACTCGAGTTTTTTTCTTCGAATTATGCGAAAAAAGCGCGACATTGAATAGGTTTGCAACACTAACGTAACAAATTGGCTATTAATTCATAATAATCATATGGAAACAGAAATACCAAATTTATCCCCTACTTGTGGTCGATATTTTTTCCATCTGTGCAAATAACTGAACAAAAGTTCAGCGAAACATAATGAAAAAATACGGACATTCATCATACTATGTGAAATGAAAAAAACAGTCCATTCTATTGTAGAAATAAAGAGAGAAAAAAAAACCGAATTGTAAAAAACAACACAAAAACGTGCAAAATTAAGATTTATAACTTTGTTAAACAACGCATGCATTATTTAAACGGTTTGATGATTAATCAGAATTGGTACAAAGAAATAAATTTAATATAGAAAACACATTGCATTCACTTAAAATAAGCTACTTTTACTTAGTAAATGCTTCCAAAAACCTCGAAAATTGCAACTTTTATCCGTATTTAAAGCGTTTTTACCTGCCTATTGATGATTGATCAGGCTAGCAAAATGATTGATTCATATAAATCAATCATTACAACTATAGCGCATTGTATAGTATACAAGTAAGTATATGGCGATTAAATTCATTCATGAATGTAGTCTGTCTATGATCAAAGTTGCGTCAGACCGTACTATAATTTGTACGGAAAAAAGTGCTCAACGGAAATGGATCGTACCGTTTGACAGTCCAACTGTTTAATATATACAAATGTTAATTTTATTCCACCTGAACCGGGAGTCTTAACATGTATTAAGTTAGTTTTCCCCACATACGCATACTTGCGTAAAATTATACTAAACGGGACCGTGGTTTATAATATAAAATTAAGAATGTGGAGTGTATATTAAGTGTGTATTTGCCTTAATTAACGAAAGTGTGTGTGTATATATATAAATATATACATTTTTATATTCATACTAAGTAAAATTACTACTGATTCAAGAAATAAATATATATACTTGATTATAATTAATACTAAGAACGAAACGGAGAATTATCTACTATCATTTTAACTAATGAATGACCAACTTCATACCTCTATCAAGATTTAGTATCTAGAGCCTCGACTAGTATATTGCAAGGCTTCTTTGATAATATATTTGTTTATATCTGAATGAATTGTGACCCCTTTGATATATACATATCATTTTAATTAATAGGCTTAGCGCGTTTTCCTATTTAAGATATAAAGTAGAGAAAAGGGAGTGCAACGCGTATGCATCCGAACTGCATATGCAAACAAAACCGCTTAAAAGACCACTTAACTTCTCCGCGTAAGAACATATTATCGATAAAATATAGCTAACACCGCCTGCGTATGCAATCGATAACAGAAACTTCGCTTTGGAGGGAAATTCAAAACTTTAGAAGTTTATGCCCGCGGGAGATGTTTATTCGGAGATGCGCTTAAGGGCCTTGTTCGGGGATCCTATTTTTCCCTTCAAATTAATACCGTATGTTTTATTTATTACTGATTTTTTCTAAGAGAGTCAACGTTGGTTTCCAAGGCTCTTTGGAGTCAATAAAGACTTTAATACATGTTGAAATCAAGCGGTTCTGAAAACGGTGTCTCCGGATTGAAACAGCTGCATTTAACAGCTACAGATCCCTTGTTTTAGCTCGGGTTTTATTAACTTTTGTTTGAAAGGTGCCCTATGACATTTGCTGCCATTTAGAAATAAATTGCCGACTGCAAATGGTACAGCAAACATAACACGTCACCGAATGACACGCGCAAGACGGCACCGACCCTTCAACTCATTCTCTCCAGACCGTTAAACTGAAATTAATTTTGCACAAATAGTCAATTCTTTTCATTGGAAATCAGCAATATTAGGCAATGAATGACAAACACTCGAATTGTTTGCAGAATTCTGTTGTTTATGAACGCTTTCGGATTATATAAGAACCGCAATATAGCATCTGCGCCGAGCGACGATCGCTCGAACCTTCGACAGAAATCAGACTGTTTTCTTTTAGTGAACGTGGCTAGAAGATAAAAATTGCGCACGAATTGCACGATTAGTGTAGTCAAGATGTTAACTGGAAAACTTAAAACCTTTGTTTGCACCGTCTGAAGCAAGCATTTTCGACATGTCGTCCCCGCCAGCGCGTTGGTCGAAAGAAAAATATAGAAAAACTTCACAGGTGAAGTCGAGGTTTCACGTGCGTTTTCCACGTGCTGGACATTCGGCAAACAGTGTGTAACAAGCTCTTTGGGGGACGGTATAAGTCAGTTTTTGACAAAAAAGCCATAAAAAATGGATATATTGCATGCTTCAAACCATCAGCGGCAATGGACTGCGGCGTTAAACAAGAAAAACATCGTAATATGATGCGAAAATTTCACTGTAAGCAGAGATCAACTGCGCAAGTGAGGCTTACACCATGTTTGAACCTCCGATAAAAGTGTCTAGAAACTGATTTTTTAATAGCAGTTTAGACAATTAATTGCCTTTTAGCTTGATGATTTATATCATTACCCACAATAGTGCTCAATGGAACCTCATCACAGATGCAGACATCTATGGACCTATTGTGACGCAAGGCATTCAGCCTGGAACAGACCACACACGCCTTAAAAATTAGATAACGGGCATCTCCATTTATCAGATATCACTCATTAGCCGTAATATTCATCTGTCTTTTTTCAAGAAGACAGCAATCCCGTTCTTAGGAGACAACCACAAGGTGTCAAAGGGGTATATTAAAGGCTTTGTTGTACCCTCTACAAAGACACTTAATTGTAAGATAACTGTTTCATCGTTATCAGCAGAACTTGCGTAACAAAGTGTTCATGTTCTTGAGCACCTGTTCCCAAAATTTCAAAAAGATATGACGAACAGTTAAATTTTTACATAGGTTCAAAGTTGAGGTTTTTCATCTTGAAAAAGCCCTCTTCACGTTTTTGGACGAAAGGTTTTGTAATGTTAGACATAAGGCATTTGCGGTTATATCTTTAAGTACTTGTTTATTTTAAAAGAACAATCAACCGTTATGTTCAGTTATTTGTTTTTGGAAAATAGTTCGGCTATTTTAGCATATTTATAGCATGTCTTAATTGCCCTGCAAAATGTATACATACGCAATGGCTACAGAACGTGGTCGTTTCAAAAGCTCTATGTTAACTACGAGTGTTAATAAATGTACTGAAAACATTATAAGTACAAATAAAAAATATATACATATTCATATTAATATGTACATATGAAAGTATAACAGTCAAAATATCTATTTCTCGGTATTTCAAATGAAATATCATGATTTCACAAATGAATCAATATGTTTTATCAGTGGTTTTGTTTGTTTAATGATATGAACAAGTCCCTATTGTCAACATGATTTTAACACATAGAAATAAATCTGTACACACGCACATATACTGGTATAGATATTATCTTAATACAGTCAAATAGCGCTGTGCTAAAAAGTCCGTGGTGATGTCTTTATCCTAGCATATACATTTATGCAAGATTACAAGCCCTGTGCATGCTAACTTGCATGCTATTGAAACTTAAGTAATACTGTAGTAACACGTAAGGGAACGCCATGTTAACATATTTCACATTAATGTATAATTTAGGCAAAGAAATTCAAAGAAAAATCAGCATAATTGTGCATTAAACAACTGTTTGCATGCATATATGTGTGTGTTAAAAATCGTATACACGGACAGTACTTGACCCATGATATCATTTTGTCATGATTGTATATCTTATAAAGGATGGCCACAGATAATGCTGAACTAGGACGCTGTGTATGGGATACGTTCGAAATCCATTACATCTTATACGGGTATATACATTTTGGATTGGGTGAATGTGTCATTTTTAATTCGCGCCAAGAAATAAGTGAACAATCTGAATATGCTAGAAAAAATCTGCAAGATCTATAACATAATTAAATGAAAACGCTAAAGTACATATGCTATAATAATAATAAGAAGTTCGAAACATTAATTTATGTAAAGATGCCGTAATCCAACTATAGATAGGTACTTTATTTGATTACTTCATAATAGTTTTACCTTCGCTTGTGCTAAAGGGCGTGGACAGTAGCTTGTACAATGCACAGGTTCAAACATACCGAGCCTGCAACATTTTTAATTTTGTTGCTTTTGGCTGTCTTCAAAGATTCCGTGTTTTGTCTTCGAGGATTCCGTTTCTTCTATTCCATTACGTCTTCTTTTTTTTGCCTGTTTTGCTTTTTCTGTTCAATATTACAAGATTTGTGACGTCGCTTTTCATTGGAGAACCGTGGCGTTTATATCATCTATATATATATAACCGATGTAAATCAATGAAGTAATTTTCATTTCTTTTTTCTTAAAAGGAAAAACTGTCTCATTTTATAAATTTGTTATAAAAGTTTTTTGAGAGTTAATATGGTCAGGTGTAAACAGTTGTTTGCAATCTATATATACTTTCAACCGTGTATACTGGGGCCATATACTCGTATATGCTTATATGTTCATGAAATTCATATCTATGCTTTGTAGCACATAACACTGAAAATGGAAAGAAAAACACAACTTTCTTTCTTACTTGCTCACAAATTTTGTACAATTTGAATAAAATATTGTCACTTGAAAAGGTTCTAGCATCGGGGTTGGAAATAAAAGCGAGCCAAATAAAATACCTTGTGTTATACCAAAATATATACACACTTATTCATTTAATTGATATAACTGTGAAATGTTGAAAAGTACACAATTTTGTTTTTAAAATTGCATATGTTCTATATATACCACATATATATGACTGTGTGGCTGTAGCATAATTTTTGGACCTACTATAATATTCCAGCACATATATACATTAAAATGACGTTTGTTTCATATACAAAACGTTCGCTGCAATGTTTCTTTTTTCTTTCTCTCTCTCGAGTGCACATTCAAATATGTTTGCGCACTGGTTATGTGTTTCCATTTCCCGACGTGATAAAGACTTCAATTTATAGACAAATTGCATGAAATTGAAATCAAACCGACACAATCGCAATATTCTGAACAGTCGGTTCTCGCAAGTTACTTTATTTCAATTCTGTACCAGTAAAGTTAAGTTTTTTCTTCTTCTATTTTTCAAACAGTACAACCCAATACACCATTTCGCACCGATCGTACGATTAATGTTCTTGCAACGTTCAAGTTTCACTACAGTGCATTTAGTGTTAATGTATGTACGGTATCAACGAGTTTATTTCACCGTACAGTATTCCGCGCTGTGTATGTAGCGCACTCTTAAAAAGGCTATATAATTTGAAATTGTGTGATATTTTGATGCGTTACAACTCTTTTCAGTTTAATAAATCATACTACTGTACTTTGCATTTGAAACTAGCGACTTAAAACTCATTCAAATGTATTAACTACAATTACAGACTGTATTGAAGTTTGTCCGATCTGCTTCAACAACTGAATACGGTGGCTGATTTAGGCCATGTCGTACTTTTGCCCGATTTTGTCGTTATTTCTCTTTTCTTTGCCTCGAGAATGCGAAAATGCAAAAGACACAAAGATAAGATAACGATAACTTTGCCGACCGTTCGTGTGTTCGCATTTTCGTGACGTAGTGGCGAAAAAATCGACATGGCGTTAATCAGCCACCATAGCTGAACATTTTTCGGCATGTCGCATTTTACTCTATATGTGCATATCATACTTCAAACTGTAGCATTCGTTTTCGCTGTAAAATAAGTTTTAATGTTATTTAATAGTCCTCCGGTTAATATTGATACATTTTGTATTAACCAATAATCGTTATTTGAATGAGACAAGCGCCTGCTTAATGTTCCTTTAAAAAAGATATACTATGCTCAAATTTGATATTACGAGAAGAAAATTTTGATAATTGCTACAAAGTCTCTTAAAAAATAGAATAAACATGTTTTAACTTTACACAAAGTACATTATGTTATATTTAAAATTCTACCCTCTAAAGGTGGTCACAATATGAATATATAGTGTCATTAAAAACAGGCATGTTTTTAAAGAAAAGGCCAACTTTATTTGATTTGTAATAGGGAACGCGGCTTCTAATTTCATTATTCAGATTAGACATATTCAATAAGAATTTCATAGATTTAAAAAAAACATCTGTCATTTTTTTTGTCAAGTATGAGCACAGTATATCTTTAACATTTATTCTAAAAAAACGTCATATTTTCTTTACATTTATTATAATAACGAACTATTTTCTAGATTGTTTTAGGCCTAAAATGATACAGAATATATAAGTATTTCTCTATAACTTATCTTAACATTACTTTATGAAAACAAAGTGTTTTCAGAGAAGTTATTTATAATATATTTTCATGTAGATTCAGCAATTAACAATAAGACATTTTTTCATATACATGTACAGTCATACAAAATGTGTTCAGATATGACTCTATATAGATTATAGATATTTTAATATACAAGTTAGTCAGAGTTTCTTACTTTTAGTGAAAAATATAAATATCTTGACAAATTATTAATCGTGAACATTTTACTAAGGATTGCATTTTTTCATGATAAGCAATTTGTGCCCTATACTACAGAAAATACTTGCTACATGTCAATTTACCTAGAAAGTATTGAAGAAAGTGTACAAGAAACTGTTCAATATATTGTCAATAGCTATACTCAGTCAGGTCCCCGTCCGTGATTTTATGATACGAAGTGGAACACCAGAGCTTTCCCTCCACCAGTAAATCTATTAAGTCGGGACTTCTCAACCCACCCCATCCCAACCTGAAAAGTATGATTAACGTTGGTTTAAATGAATTCAAAAATCTATAAAAAGGGGAGATCCCACGAGAGAGCAATGAATGTAAAGGTTAAAATTGGAACTTGCAGAGTCTGTTTAAGATTTAGTTGTGTATAACCTAAAGAAATGTTACAAAATGCGCATTATAAGACCATAAGTTTTTAGTTCATTTAACTAGAAATGTTGTTTAAAGGACATTATGATTTTTTACATTTTGAACATTTGCCATTATGTTACAGTATAGATGTTCTAGTAAAGTGCGGTAAAATCTTGGTAAAAGGAAACAGTACTTTGGATGTCACGTAGCATTATAATGACCTCCCAGTCAGTCATAAACATTGACCAGATCTATACATCATCGGCTTCGGTTCTGTTAATATTTGCGGGCAACGTAAGTATTGTATGTTTAATGAAGGTTCGTCCGCCTGTTAAGGCATTCAATGCAGCTTTCACTGTCGAGTACAGATATGCCACCAGCCATTCCCTTAAAGGCACATAGTAGTAATAATTTACCTCACTGGAATTTCCACGGAGTATAAGCCAAAGAAATAAACCACTGTTCGGTGGTCAATGAGAACCTTAATGTACAGTAACCTTAAACAGTATAAAAAGGAGTAGCCCTTAAAAATGTTGTTGGTGCCAAACAAACGACCTGCCAATAAAGCCGGCAATATCTATGCTTCGGGGCTCAAGCACTCTAAAAAACATTTTACTTAGGCTGTGGTCCGGTCACTTTAATGTTACGAGGTTCGAAGTTGTGTTTACTATTGCCTATATTATACTATATTGTACTATATAAAAAAAGAAAATATATTATCTTTGCACTATAATCACATTATGTTAAATCAAAATCAGTCCCCTTAACACAGAATCCGTTTTATAGACCCAATCCTGTCTTGAATTCGGGACTGATGTTATTACTGTTGATTTTTCAAAGTATTGCAAGATTAAAAATTAAACACTAGACAATTTAATTCGACCCCGCCCACTTTTTTAATTATAACAAGTAAGAGTTAGTTAGTGGGTGAGTTAGTTAGTTGTTAGTTTGTTAGTTGTTAGTAAGTTAGGTAGTTAGTGAGTGTGTCACAATCGTTCGTTCGTTCGTGAGTGAGTGAATGAATGAGTGAATGAGAGTGAGTTAATTGGACAATTAGTTAATTACACCAACACTGTAAAGGTTATATGTCATTATTTTGTTCTCGACTATAAATAACAAGGATTATATAATGTTTTATGATGAAAACAGTTAAGTACTCGACGTGTCTTGTCCATTTTGAGCCATCAAGGGAGGTAACTAGAATAAATTTTTTTTATAGAAACCCCAATTACTTGAGACGGGAAAGTATCAAGATTATCATGAAAATATCTTCTTTTTTTTTTTTTGGTATATTTGACAAAATCTGACACATTACCTATGTCTGTTCAAAATCTTTAGTAAGTTAAATAGGCGTAAAGCGGTTCTAAAGATACTGGAGCGAATACCTTTTTTTGGAGTGTTAAACATATCTCTCGATTCCTTTTCCAGAAAAGGAAATGTATCTATCAAATAGCAATGGCATAATAAAAAAGTAAAGAAATAACGAAGAACTTATCACTCTTGTCTCTTAAACGTCTACATTTAATACGGTATTTTTTATATCAGTGAACTATTTGTTGCATAATATACGTTTAATTTAAATAAGATAAACACCCTTGAAAATGGAAATATTCATTCAAAAAACCGCAAAACTGGGGATTCGTGTGTTATCCGAACGATCATTTACGCAAGACCCTCGCTTCACAAGCTAAGTGAAAATAAAGATATTTTTATTTTTAAATGTTATAGTCACGGAGCGATATTTTTTACGAAAGGGTTAATATTTAATTGTTAATTTATTGACATCGGCTATTAGATGCATACATTTTATTCATAAATAACTCTGTTATGGGCGCACGTGTGAATATAAAGATGGGCAAGGTCTCGCGAGATCTTATCTTCCTTCAAAGCGCGTGTCTAAGGGGATCGCGGATTCCTAATCGATTTGAGAAATTTAATTAAATTCTAATGAAACGACACTCAAAGATATAAATCCGAACAATTTTAACTGGCAATGAGCATTTTCATGCACATTTATTCCTTGGATCATATTAAAAAACTACCCAAAAACATTTAATGTTACTGGGGCCATTTCACATTAATAATAAAACGTCAATGAAATAATTATGTTGAAATTTCCCCACACCCGGCAAATAAAACGATTATTTGTACTTCATAAAATAAAAAGAAATGTGATAAATCGGTTTGAAATGGTTACAGTTTAATAGAAAACAAAAACGTTTACTTAATTGGCTTGCAATCTCTGTGTTCAATAACAAAAAGTGAATCTAAAATTCATAGTTGCTATCTTTAATTATTTCTTTCGCTGTTTAACAAAAAAGCTTGTCATCATTTCATAATTTTTATCATTTCATTTCATCATTTACACGGTAATAACATATCATTTTATTATTTATAGCATATCATTTCATTATTTGTAACATATTATTTCATCATTCGTAAAATAATCATGTCATCATTTAAACATTATCATTTCATCATTTATATCATATCATTTTTCATCATTTATATAATATCATTTCATCATTTATGTCATATCATTTTTTCATCATTTATAGAATATCATTTCATCATTTATATCCTATTATTTCATTATTTAATACATGTGATTTTATAACTTGCTATATAATTGATAACGTATGTTTTCATTATTGATATCATTCCAACCATTAATAACAGATCAGTTCAACATTTGTCATGTATCATTTCATTACGTGAAGTGGTAACAACTCAATTTAACCATGATTTGCACGTTAAAGTACACATAATATGCCTTTGGATTTGTACCCAACTATACTGAACCAAAAAAGAAACTGTCGCAAAGTATGTGCCAGTTGTTCAAGGGTACCACTTAGATGTACACACTTATATACATGTAGTAGCTTGTAAAACTCGTTTTGTTTGCAAAATCGGTCAGCTAATCCCCGTATAAAAGCCCGATATGTTTATTCAACGTAAAAATCGAGTTTCAAAAGGATTGAAAAACTGTACTAACATATCTACATTCAAACTTGGAGACAGTTTCTTTTTTGTTTCAGTATATCTATTTTCGCACGATTTGCACGTGCAATAAAATTTTAGCAGGACATTTAAATACACCTGGTTTATGCATACTGGGTGTAAACATGACCGAGTTGCATTTGTGATTTGAGAGTAGGGCAAAGGGCTTATATTACAAAATTCGTGGGTTATTGGGTAAATGTGCATCAGAAATAAAAACGGATCTAGAATAAGTTTATGGAGAAAATGCCATTCCATATCGTATAACTGTTTAAGTAAGGTAGAACTAATGTTAAGGATGATCCCCGCTCTGGGCGGCCTATTTCCGCTACCTTTAAAAAAGACATCAGCAATGTCAAAGCAATATTTGATGAAGATGCAAGATATACCGCGGAGAAAATAAGAAAAATATCGGACCTTAGCGCGTCATATGTGTTTTTAAAGTTAAGGAAGTTTGTGTCCGTTGGATCCCGCATTTGCTAACTTCTTACCAGAAAAGGGAGAGGGTTGAAAAAGCCTCGGCCTTATTGACAAGGTTCAAAGATCGATACCCTAGACACCTGAGAAAAATTGTTAACAAGAAATGGAACGTGGCTTTGTATTTAGAGCCCGACACAAACCCCAGTAACAAAATCTCCCAGTTGTTGCTCGACGTAGCAGGGGTGGTAAAAGAGTTATGTACGCTCTATTTTTTGACAGTAATGGAATAGTGTCCCGTGTCATTGTGCCTGAGAGGGGTAGTTCCACTGGAACCTTTTACCGTGACCATGTTCTCACTGCTGTAGTTAAATCACTACATTACAAAGAACTCAAGGTTCAGGGTGCGCAGGACCAAATACCCCATGGTAATGCACCTGCGCACCGGTTAGTCTTGGTTCAAACTTATTTAGAGGTGCAGAGAATTGAGGTTTTGCTACATCCCGCCTATAGTCCTGACCTGTCTACTTATGACTTTTGGTTTAACCCATACAACAAATCTTGCCTTCGCGGTCGCCAGTTCGAAACCCGAAGCGCTTTAAACCAGTAAACAGCATACCCAAAAAACAGTTCAAAAAAATCTTTTTTTCTGAATGAATTCTGAGGCTGGAAAAGTGTTTAGAGGTCAATGGTGAATATCTTGAAGGACTCTACCTGTCTACTTATGATTTTTCACAGGTATGACTTATGCCGTTGCCACTTATTAAAATATGGTCTTTGTATAAATAACATTATTAATATTATTTCATTACTTCTAAGATAAGATTTAATTATTTTTATCATCCTATATAAATAATCATAAAATTTCGATTTATTTATATATCAGTATATCATTTTGTTATTCATACATATTATTTCATCATTCATAACATGTCATTTCATTATAAATAGCATATTATTTCATTATTGATAACATATAATTTCATTATTTGTTACATACTATTTCATCATTTTTAAAATAATCATATCATTTCGTTATTTGTAATGCGTTCATCTCATTTCGTTATTAATAACATATAAATATTTTCATTTTGTACAATACATATATATCATTTCATTATTTATAACATATCATTTCCATCATTTAAAACATATAGTTTCATTATTAATAACATATCATTTCATCATTTATAACATATCATTTCATCATTTATATACATATCATTTCATTATCAATATCTATAACAGATCATTTCGCTATTTATGTATATTATTTCATTATTTATAACAAACCATTTCATCTTTTTAAATATTTTCATTCATATTCATTTGTTTTAATCAGCAAGAGGTTATGAGGTTATTATACTTTGTGTTGAGTACTGAATTCTATGCGACGAGTACATAGCTATTAAAACTATGTTGTACGAGGGGCTAGCCGAGACTGATATAGGTTTCGCAGCTGTGTACGAGTCCAATAAAATCAGTATTATTCTCAAACATGTTTAATTTTGATAGAACTTTGTTTCTTCGGCTAAAACACTGATTTTGATATGAATTTTGGACTCTTAAAATACTATATGGTGTTTAATATGGATATGATATGAACCTTTGGGACTCTCGAAAAGTAAAACTTGTAATTGAACTTTAGGTGTAACTCGTAGATTAAAAAAAAAACATGATTTCAGTCACTAAGATGGTAGGTGTTGGATAAGTCAGCATTAATTTCATTAATTCTGTTGCGCAACTGTGTCTCGCCATTCTATTGTGGCTGATTTCTACCATTTCATTTCTTATAATATGCTACCTTATCGTGTCTTCCGCCTTATGTTGTAGAAACCGAAAGTACAAATGACATTGAGTCGGAAATGTTTAAAATTGTACATCAGTGGGCATATTTAAATAAAATGGTTGTCAGGCATATTTTCAATTATTATAGTACCGATACAGACTTTACTTTCCTTTGTTCATTGTTTACATTATCGAATATTACACTCTCTGTTTCTGACCACGTGGTAGAACTACTTTCAAGAGGTTTTTAAAGATAATAGCCGAGGATGTTTCGATTGACGAATACTCGCGTCCAATCGCATCTTCTTGGCCCTTTCCATCCCACTTCGGACTTGATATGAATAATATCCGAGATGTTCCGATTGACTGGCGGCATGTAGAGACCACTACGCAGGTTAGTGTTTTGTCAACTGCGTCGCACAAGACAGGTTCAATTTCATGAATGCTGCCTAAGAAACACTAACCTATGCATTATTCCTTAAAAACTTTATTTTCAAGTCTGAAAACTTATCTATATTTAAATCAGTTTATATCAGTTTACTAAAAGCTTTATCGCCTTAATTTTCGTTTTCATATTTATTAAAATCACTGTTGTTTATTTAATAGCCTGCAGTGCACGGTGTTGTAGAAACGTGTGGCCGAAATTTTGCATTTTGAACGGCTTTCTGAAAAAGTACTTAAAACCCTTCTTTCACAGGCAATAAATCCAGGAAAAATGCAAATCCTAAATTCTAAAATTTAACCCGGCCCCTTTGAAAAAAAGTTTTGACATTTCACCCTTCTAAAATTATTTTTTTTTTATAAATTTACACGTGCCCCAATTTTTAAAGTCCGGACTAGGTTTTTAAATTTGGGCCCGGGGCCTTTGCAAAAAGGGATCTATAATGGGGATTGGCAGCAAATTTTTGGCGTGGTCAGTGGAAAAAAATTTTCGGGTTTTTCAAAAGGCGTAAAAACCAAAGCTAAATTAAAAAACCCCCTTGATACGGACCTTGTCCGGGGATAACCAATTTTTTTTTAAAAGGCAAAATTGAAGGTTGAACAAATTTCCGTGTATAATCACATTAATGCACTGTTTATTTAATTCCGTGCACAAAAGATTTAAATTTGACAGTGATCTGTTTCAAATATTAGCCACAAGCCATCTTTTTCATATTTCTTTTTTCTCCCCTCTTTTTTTAAAAAAAAGAAAAAAGAGAACAAAGCATTTTGCTGCATTGCTTTTTATTATCAAATTTCATATTTCAGTCCATCCAAAAAAAAAAAAAAAAAAAAAAAAAAAATGAAAAAGAAAATCTTTTTCTTATTTCTCGAGTCAGAACACAATGTAAGAGTCACGTATTTATATTTTATTTTCACAATTAAATTTAAGTTATTTCAAATTAAGTTATTTCCTTTCATTATTTGAAATATTTTACATACAACGGTACAATAGATATACAATTTAAAGGAACCCAACTAAGGTACAAAATGTCTAAAATATAAAATTTAAGTCCTTACACAGATATGCTGAGACACTTAAAATATAAGCAAAGGATAGTTAAGAAATATAGCATCGTAGTTTTGTGCCCTTCTTAGCCTGATTCGAGTGGAAAGCGTTGCAACGCTTTTCAATTTTGGGTCATTTCTCACAATTCGAATAATTATTCTATAAAAAGGAATGAGCGAAATATCTGAAAGTTTGCACACGAGTTATTTGAATAGATCTCTATCAAAACGAACATTAATCTCGAAATATTATTTTAAGTCCCGTCATGTGAAAAAAAAATCTCACTGAAGTCACTTTAAGATTTAGATTCAGCCTTAGAGCAAACGCTTGTTTATGCTTGTATCTGGTCAATATTAGTTTTGAATTTTATTGTTAATCATTAATTCGAAATATAGGTAAATGCAATTTAGAACTGTAAAAAAGTACTAATATAATTAATTAATTTGATAGAAATTGATAATTTTAATATTAATTTTCATTTATCTGTTTGGATTTCCAACAATAAGAGTTTACTTATTTACTAAGCCAGGGTCGTTGACTATTCATGCAAAGTTTAAATTGTTTATTTTGTTTGTTTTTACGGCGCACCAACACAATTTAGGTCATATGACGCCGATGATTTTGGCTAACCTTGGGGGTTACAAAATTAAAGCATCGCCAAGGGTCAAGACCACCTCACCTGCTGGAGCTAAGAGATGCCTATAGGCTCCAGTAATTAAAACCTATTTAGAAGCCTCTTGCGATCACGCAGGGATAAACGATGGCTGCAATTTTGATGCCTCAACCCTTCAAGGCAACCCGTCAGGCACAAGGGGGTCTAAAGTTTTAAGTTATATACTTGTAAAAGAAATGTAACTTCTGCAATACCGATATACAATATACGCATAAGACTCAATTTCCACTCACCCAGTTGCGTTTACGTTAACCTTTGGCGTTAACGTGTACGTGTAACGCAATCTTAACCCTCTTTTCGAGAAAGAGCACCGAAACGCGATGCTATCTGATTTGTACGTGGGGGCGAGTGTTTTGGGGTTCTTTCTCTTTTGTATCATAGACAAAAATAAAAACACGTTCCTTGTCGCCAAACTATGAAACCCCAGATAAATGTAATCAATGTACGAGCATTATGAATATGGCTTTTCGATCGTTATCCATTTCCTTGTCACAATAAATAAACCCCAGAAAAGTGTAGCTCATCAAGAGTATGTCCGACTGACAGTGCAGTAACTGGATACCTGCATTTCAGTATTTATGGGTATACCATGGAACTTGACCATATTTGCAATGATAAAGTCTCTAAACTAAGATACGAGAACTTTATATTGAAACTAGACTTTCGAACATAAAACATGTTCTTTAAAACAGTTTCTTTTAAATATCCGGTCGGATTTATTTTTTACGGCGTAAGAAACTATAAACGTAGAATAACATGTCTCTGAGCATCGAGACCAGATTCCAAACCGCTTGCCTGCTAAATCTTAACTGTTTAACCAGAGTGCTAAAATTTATTGTAGAGTACTTTATAAATATTAATAAATGCATAGTAGAAAAGTCGGTTTCATCTTTTATATTTTATGTTTACAATTTACAAGCACTATTTATCATTTCAAAATTGCCTGTAATTAAATACCATCAAAAAAGTATCAAGCCTTTTTTTATAAATTCAAGACAATGCAGCATTTGTTATTTCACATCCTTATAAAGAGTTTTAGTTATCAAAGAGCGGTTGAAATTGTTCATTTAAATAAACATTAATGATTTGACAAGTTTCAGCAATTACCGGAAATACAAACGACTCTGCTTTGCACTAATTTCTTACTCGATTGATATTACAGACAAAATGAAAAAAAAAAAAGTTTGTTTTTCTTCTGTTTCATTATGAAATCGATACCAGCTCTTTTTCACTAAAATTTTGATTTTCTTTTATTCTCATTTATTTTCATGAATTGGTATTTTTTTTCTTCAATTTCAATCGCTTTTTTGCCAATTGCATGAGACGAGCAGATTCCAGTCTGATAATAATTTGAATCGAAATGTAAATCAAACGAATCACCGAAAGAGAACTTGATTAAATTCAGTCGGTTATGAAATAACAATTAACATGTAATAGGTAATTTTTTATTAAATGATCACGAAGGTGCGGGCAACCGTTTCTTCTTGGACGGGCCGTCTCGTGCTTTAATAGCCTATCATTGGAAGCGATATTTTTCGCTCTAACAACTTTTCAAAGAATTTTTAATATATGTGAAGACGGGAGGGCAAGATAAAGCGTTAAAGGTGCGCGGCTGTGGTCGTAAATTAGGGCGATAAAATTGTTTACTGCACTTGTATTTGATCTGTAACAAATTATTATTTCACCAATCTCCGTATGCAAATTTTCGGCCTGTATTTGCACCAAATTATAACGTAACTGAAACGGACAAAAATTTGTAACGTGCACCCAGACATCCGTTAAAAGATGATGTTAATCAAACCGTATCCACTACAGACCAAAGAGAGAACTAAGCGGCACGGTTGCTTCCTTAATAAAATGTCAATAAATAACCAATAAATGGCTTAAAACGATTTTGATTCAAAATGGCGGCAATGCGGACATCCGATCGATTGTATTTGCTAACACTCGAAGTGCGCGCGCACACGCACGCGACATTAAATAACAACAAACAAGTACTTATTAGTTGATATCGCTCGTTCTCACCTGTCGCATGCCCTTTAACACAATTGAGCGTACTTGAGACCGGGAGAGTAAATCTACTTTGAACAAAGTTGCAAGATTAGATTAGTCCTTTTATGATGGAAAGTCGTAAATTGCAAGGAACGTGTAGTGGTAACTGATATTCTGTATGGATTAAATGGTAACGATAACAACTAAATGTCAAGTTGAAAACCAGTGAAATGTTATCTGTTTGATTTAGTGAAAATGTTTAAACAATTAATTATACATAACTTGGACGTCAATGCCATGAGATATTTGTTTCTTAGGATCTTTTTTCCTATTGTAACGCATTGGTGAATAAAAGATTATTTATTTAGATTAAAAAAAAAATCATTTGGACATGTAATGACGATATAAAGAATTGGAGAAACTAGTGTTATATTAATAATATAAAATAAAAAGTTGCACATTACTGACTCCCTATTGGAATATTTTCAAATTAGATTTACATGTAGATGCCATTTTTCATCAGTAAACTTATTAGAAAAAAAACCAACAAAGACACAAAAAACCATATTTAAGCAGAGAATAATCTGGAATATTCTTGCTTAATTTTCTTTACTTTTAAAACCAAAACGTCCTTTTTTGTATTTCCAGAAACAAATGAAGAAAACACGATACCAGCAATTTTCTATTCACACCACCGGCCCACTACTCGTCAGCAAAAATCTTAAACTACAGAAATCGACCACAACACGACACAAGAATATTAAATAATGATGCTTCAATCACCATAAAACACTGGTATTCAGGTGCTTGTTAATTCAAGCCAGTATCAATAAACCCAACCTTCCAATTAATAAATATTGAATCTCTCCGACAAATGCTCTGTTCCCAGACTCCGCAAATATTCACCTTCACTAAGATTCTCTTGACGAAAATGTCCAAAGACTTCCATAAATTTCACCAGGATATTAAGGCCAAGCATAAACAAAAGATTGTTTACCTACCTTTCGCAATGAAAAGAAAGGGTGGAATTTCTCCAGTTCAGGTTAGAATAATGACGTCATTATCTGGTGTCAATGTATTTGTTTTAGAAGCTATATTTATGCTTCAGTAACAACAAAGGAAACTGACCAAGTCACATAGTCACATTATCTGCTTGATTTTCGTCTGTTTGGCGAAAATATATAAACTAGGTATTAAAATCTTAATTTTACAAAGAAAATTCTCCATATTTGAGCAGGATATATCCCAATTCTAGATCATCATTTATGGCATATTGAAATACGACCTTGACCCAATTATGACAAAGGTCAAGATCAAAATTACAAAAATCAGGAAAATTTTAGAACATTTTTGTTGTAAATTTTTGTAGAGATTTTGGAATTGGGCATTTGTTTCATTTATAAGATCGTATCTTATTTGTTTTCTTTAAGAGGACTGTAAATCACTCTTAAGGTCATAAACAAGACATTGTAGTCTTTTGTGATTATGTAATTAAAAGATGCAAAAAACTTAATCAAATAAATAAATAAATAAATAAATTAATAAAAGAAACGATTCAAACAGCTTATAAGGAGCTAAAAGCTACATTATGCATCACAAATCGATACTTATTTTTATAAATCTTTTGAAATATCAACAATGTGTTTAAATATTCTTATAATGTCTTTAGAGCATGGAAGATGTTTTAAAGCTGTAGAAAAAAGCACCGAAATTGCTGTAACGTATCATAAAGATAGCAAAACAAAGTAGTATTTTGACTTCCATACAAAATACAAATTTACTATATTTTACATGTACCAATTTAGCCTGGGTTCCAGTCTGTCGATTTTTTGTTATGTTTCTGTTTATCAAAACGACGAACGAATACGGAATATTTTAGCGCATATGTTATGAATAAAAAAAAATGTTATAAATAAGCAAAAACTATCAACGCCTGAATCCCAGGCTAGTACCAATTGCCAATAGAGCAAAAGAAGCAAAATGTAATTCATTTGGCAAATAATAATAATAATAATAATAATAATAATAATAATAAAAAGACTGTGGCAAGGTATCATTTTAAACGTTTTTGAGAAAATAAAAATGATAGAATATCTGAGGCATAATGTGCCTTTAATGTTTTCTTATTAAAGTCCAACAATTCTTTTAGTGTCTCAATACACGATGTGTTTCATACATGACTGAGTAGAATCTAAGACAATTTTGGTATACAGAGTACTATAGTAAATATATATACTATATACTATAGTAAATCTTAATACGTTTGAGAAACGTAAACAACATTTAAAAATGGAATAACAACGTAGCTTTTTTGACTGTATCATTTTTCATGGCTCATTCTAGTATTCAATTCAAAGTACGAGCACCAACCATGGCTGTTAGTTTGAGTAATTCAAAATAAATAAATTAACAATATATAAAGATTACGTTTTAAACATTATTATTGTAACCAACGACCTCAGTGCCTATCCAGATATCGACATGAGTATTATCTTTATCGGGAAAGTAAGGGTGTCCGTGGCAAAGTAGTTAATGTCGATGACTTCAAACCATCTGCCCCTCACCGCTGTGGGATTGAATTCCGCCTGGGACTTTGGATTCTTTCATGTGAGGAAGATTTCCAGCTAGCTTACGGAACGTCGGTGGTTCTACTCAGGTAGATAAATAAAGCACGGAAGGGCGTCTGACGTCTTTCTTCACTAGTACAGCTGAAAAGTCGCCATATCTTTAATGTTTTGGTGCGACTTAAAATCCACGAAAAAGTAGAAAATATCGGGAAGGTAAAATACATCTAAAATAAAACGAGTAGCTTAACCTAATGTAACTCATTGCTGATAAAACGAGATTATTTTCAGGGCATATAATTATGGTCATTAAAAAATTATATTTGTGAGATGACAATCTTTTCCCCTGACTCCTATACGATTTCCCTACACAATTGTCACAGCCAATAAATGAATAACAGTGGGACAAAAACTGTAGAAAATACCATAACATATTCCGATCTTGACTATTTTTGTAACTAAAATAACAAAAATTTCTAATACGAGAGACTGCACTAATGGAATAATCAAAATTTACATTGAGAAATCATTTAGATCAATTTAATCGCTATCTAAACTGGTGATTGTAGATTTGAGGTAAGCATGTGCAAATTTTGTGAACTATTAAAATCAAGAGAAGAACTTAAACTGCAAAATTTTTATTAAAATTAAAATGATAAAGATTTATGGCTTATCCTCGACTTGCGTGTGTTTTCGACTTACGCGGTCTTCGAGTAAAGCAAGTTTGAGTTACTAGTAATGGTAATTTTGTACAGACGTTTTTTCAACGGCATCTTTAAAAATTGTATAAGCTGTAAAATTATAACAATATATTTATACCCATGAATTGACCCTTGCTAAACTTTATTGCATGTATGGGTGTTATAAAAATATAAACACATATGCTCTGCTCTGTTCTGTTCTGTTCTGTTTTTAAGATCAAGGCGGTTTAATGGGAGATGATTATTTAATATTTGATTTTAAATGTTTCGGGAATTTGATTTATAAAAAAAATAATTTTAGTAGACTTAGCGGATCTATTATTATTTCTAAATTAACTGAATTTGTGTATCATTAAGAAGGATATAAATGCAGTATATTTGTGAAAAAGTGATTTTACAACTCGCATGCCCGTTTGTGTATGCCGTATTGCACGAGAGAGAAACATAGTGAAAACTTCCTCAAGCAATAAAAATTGGGGATTTAACATTATTGTTACCTATATAAAACGAACGAACGAACAGACGGACGGACGTAGGGACAGACGAACGAAGAACGGAGGACAGATCAAACGCATATATGAATGATTCAAAGTTTCCGTACAACATGTTGCTCTACAAATGAATGCACTTGCTTATTATGTTTAAGAATTATTTTATCCGCTGCTTCTGTTAAAATTATATCATTTTTCAAATATAATATATGTGCTCAAATGTCTGTTTATTGTCTATTTGTGTGCATATAGAGTATCATAATTTTCATATTTTTGAATCGCCAGTTTTTGATAGTCTATTCGAATACAAAGGAATGGAAAATGAAAAACCTTGAAAAATTAAAGATTGAATAAAAAATAAACCATTTAAATATGTTTATTCGGTTTTGTCACCTCCATAAGTTCATAAGGATTAATTTCTTCTGGCCTTAAACGCGTTTAAGCATTTTTTTATTGTAAAAAATACCATCTATTTTTCTTGAAGAAATGAATCTTGGTATATTTGATCAATCCGAGTGTAAACAAGGGGTCGACATTGAGCCCTGCATTATCAATCAATTTTGATATTTTAGTGTTATCGGAGAGTTTTGCTTGATTAATTGCTGAAGCGGCGAATTGTACGACATAACTTAAACATGTACTGGTTGTTATTTGGACAGAATAAGACGATTTCTGATGAGAAGATAATAAATCTGAAAATAATTGCAATTTATGTTCATTACTGGATGCGATGAACGGCAAAAAACTAATTTATTTAATAAGTCATTAAGTCTTCGTATTAACTAACTGCGACATGGAAAACCTCTAACTTAAATTATGTTTTAAAAATATAGTAACGTATGAATTCGGTATGAAATTGAAAACTAGAAAATGTTTTAATTGAACATTCAATCAAGCTGAATTCCTCCTAATTAACAAGTACAAATTTATAAAATATTATCTAAAAAAAGATGCGCGTTTTTTTTAAAACCGGAACCGGAATTGATTAACATTTGCCACCAGTATAGAGATATTTCAATACTGTTTATAGCTCATTTGTTTTATATCTTGATATTGAAATCTTTTAAACATTAAAAGTATTCTTCTAAATTCAAAGCTTTGCAAATCAATTATGCAAATAGCAGGTTTAGGGGTAAAAGTTTCCGTGCTTGTTTGTTTTGGGTTTTTTTTTGAACATTTTTTGTCGTGTTTTCCCCCCAATATTACGATTGTATTGTTCGATTACTGATAGTTAAGATTTCCGAATAGAAGAGAAGTTATTAAAGAAATTACTTCATTCTTTAAATGGAAAATTGAAACAAAAATCTGCAAAGTTCGGATATATTATGCGATCATTTATTGAATAAAAAAGGAAATATCTACTTTTTCAGGCAATTTCCACAGTCACATAATTATATTCCATTTCTTTATAAGAAACATTCGGCATTAAAAAATGGAATCCTTACTGTGTTTTTTACCCATAGATTTGCAAACATTTGCTGACTCAGACAATTTTAGGTAAATCACATTCGATTTTCTAATCATTTAAATGAATTAATATCAAAATAATGATTATAATTCACAACATGTATTTTAATAAATTTATATGACATCAACGCCTTTTAAGACTGTCATTGTTTTCGGATAGTCCTTATAAACCTCCAGTCCATTACTGCGGGCCACCCCTCGCATACCCCCTCTGTCATCGTCGTAAGTGACTTTAACCATCACAAAGCGAGGGTTTTCGTCATTAAGCGTCAATTTAAGTCCACTAAGGCGTTCGTATATTGATTTCCAAAGTTAAATATTGACACTAGTGTCACGTGGCGCGTGCGTTGCTCATTTGTTGAAATAATTTATATCATTTATATTTTCCCTCTTAGTATTTAAAACTGATAGTTTTGATGCGTTGAGTGTGTTAGAAGACTAAAGGACTTCCGCCCCTAGTGGTTGACTACCCAATATCATCAAGGGCCTTTTTTAATACAAGATAAAGACATCATTACCCGTCATTTTATAGTTAAAGAGATTGTGAGTATGTTTATGATAAAAGAGAGAAAATGGTTAATTTTTCAGTGCGCAAATTGAAATGGGGGAAAATCACTATTAAAATTTCATTTTAAATGTAAAATTGGTCAAAATTACGTTCATAGTCCTTTTTGTTTGTCGTAGTTTTATGAAAAATGGTTTTAATGAAAATAATTTAAAGATTGTTAATTGATATTGCATCATTAGTTTGTAAAATGAAAATATAATTAATATTGTTTTTATCAAACAACAACAACAACCCTCACCGCCGCGTAAGAAATAACAACAATAATTCCAGCAGCAAGAAGAACTACGTTAAGGTTAACACGCGTCAATGGTCGACTCTAAACCGGGTTAAAACCTCCTTTTAAGGAATTTATATACAGATATAAAAGTTAATGCCACGAGTTTGAAAATATTGCGTCATTTTAAAATGAAAAAAGTTTAAAACAAGGCCTAAAGGTATTGGAAACGTTCTAGCAGAGTCACAGATTAAATCGGAAAAGGTTTAGTTCATACCCGTAAACGTTTTGTATTTACACATATTTTGCCTTAGAAATATTTTTTTGTTTCTTCGTGGGAAAGATCTAGCATTTGATAAAAGATTTAAAACTTATTAAACGCTTATCACCGGAAGAAATGAAAGTACCTCTGAATGTGATGTAACTTGCCTAAAAGGTAGCAAAAGTGATTTTTTAAAATTTCATACGCAACGCTTTATCACGTTAAAGGCCCATTATGCCTCAGAAATGCTTTTAATTTTATTTCACAAAATCTTATTTTTGGAGTGTACTTTCATGGTTTCAAAAAAGTTGCCCATTAGCCAATTACCTAAAAAAAACTGTTACTTCTGCTGCTTTTTGGCAATAAGTACAGTTATAGTGATTTGGGTACATTGTATTTTGTATGGCTCTGTTTACATTTTGCTACCTCTATGAGAAATGATTTCATAATTAGAGCTACTTTCCTCGGGTAAGAAGCTTTTAAAATGCTCTTAAAATCATTATTTAGTGATAATTACATAAAATTGTCGATAATATAAGATTCTTTTTATAGTATAATAAAATCATCATATGCCATATAAATCTTTCCCCGAAAAAATATCTGGCGGTATCACACGTTGGCAGACAACGTTGTGTATAAAACGTATGTGACATATTTAAAGAAATACGTAACGACTGAAGACAAGAAACGTCTTGCGGTAAAACATTATCTTCCCGCACTCAAAAAGAAAGATCTTATTATTTGCTTTAAAAACAAGAGACGTCATTTGAAAAATTATAAAAAAGAGGTGTCTTTCCACTCAACAAAGAGATACGGTGCCAGTCTAAATGTCTAGAATTTATTCCTCAATAATTTTAAATAAATTGGACATTACTTCTTGAAGAATGCTCATCTTATGCAAATTTATACATAAATTAAAGATTATTATTTGCATAATCACAGAACATCAAAGGAAAGCGATATCATGGAAAGAGAATCTTATCATAATATTATTAGATGCGTAAGTGAAATTGTGGCAATAAAAACGGACAGTTAGTGAAACGGACACTCGAAGTTTATGGCGATTTATAAACTTTTACACATGAATTACCTTATAATCTAATGACCGTTCAACTAAAATGTCAATTTGGGAATGAATTAGTGCGTCAATATAATTTATTGACCTTTACTTAAAAGACAGGAACGATGGCCGCTTTAATTTGAGACGTTTTTCGAAGGCTGAAATACAATGAGGTTGTAAGACAATGCAATAGTTCTGTACAGAGATCAATCTAAAAGACTAATACATACTTAATTGTTAAAGACATATTATGCCTCGTGAACAAATACATTTTACGGCAAACATGGATTTTATAATGTTTAAATGATGGTTTTACAGATGTTAGATGCTTGTTACCTGAAGAAAGTAGCGATAAATGCAAAATAATTAATGAAAAAAGTAGCAAACTGTAAAAAAGTATCTTTTTCGACTTTATTTCCAAGACAAATATTGCCCGATTTGAAAAAGGAAATGGCTGTAAGTATTTTATTTCTGTACCAATGTTTTGGGGATATGCACCAGTCTACGCGGAAAAAATATGAGCTGGCCATATATTATTGGATATCCTTCAGTATATGAGCCGTTTTGTCAAACACTTTGTATAACCATTGAAGTTGTTTGTGTAAGATCGGACTTTAGTTTATACAAAGTGTTTGATAAAACAGATTCAGTATTCTGTGGCAATTCTATATATTTTTCCCGGTAGACTGATGCATGTCCGAAAGAAATTGGTACAGAAAAAAAATACTAACGGCCATTTACCTTTTCGAATCGAGCAATATTTGCCATGGACATAATGCCGAACAAGACGTAAAGGTCACGTGGTATTGCTACACTGGTCTGTCACCCATTTAATTATAATATTTTCCTTTTGGATAAAACTTTCTTTTTGGATAAAATCCATGAACTTTGAAATGAACAATTCCAATTTCATTAATCACAGAAAGGTGTATTCTTAAGGCCGAAATCGTTTACATCTGTGACTTTTGGCCGCATACCCGACATGTTTCAGTATTCAGCTTTAATAGAAGTTCTATAGTAAAATAAGAGTTGTGTGTTTGCCCCAGTACCGCTTCCTGGTCGAAAGGTTGCACGCGTAGTAATTTGCAACACATAAGCCAAAATAGGGCACGTTGCTTACTGAAATTTAACTGAATTAAGGCCTGTTAATAAACACATGAAAGAATTACACGTGAATAATTAGATACAATAAAATCAACAAAATAATTTTAGAATAATTTATTAACAATTTCATTGAAAAATCATTTAACATTGCTATAAATAAATTATAACATATCTATATTAAATAAATACAGTGGGGAAATAAATGCGTAGAACACTTAGGTCTGCTAGAATACTCGTTTGTTGGACTAGAAAAATCGTAAAAATTGAAAAAAAGATACAAAATGAGAGAAAAGATTAAAAAATGGAGAAAAGATGAAAACAAAACGGGAAAAAAGATAAAAAAATGGGAGAAAAGATAAAAAAAAAATGGGAGAAAAGAATCAAAGAAATAATTACACACGCTACACTATGCGCCAATATGTAAATTATAAATAAATTAAGAAGAAAAATAAATAAAAGTTGAATCACCATATATATTTTGTTTTTAATAATAAAATATATATTGTAGAAAAGATTAAATAAAATAACCACAAATCTAAAGTTAAAGTTTAACATGAAACATGATAAAAGAATTTCTCAATTAGTACACCGTTCTTTGAAAACCTTCAGCTTTTCAAAAAAGAAAATTTTCTATAATTAAATTTGAAATAGATATCCATATTTTCTTCCTAATAAAGAATTCGAGACAAAGATATTGTGAAATTGAGGAAATGTTGGTTAAAGGTCAAAGGGTGTAAGTGTTTCTAGATACTCGGGCATTTGATTGGTCTGAAACCGGCATAGAATGTAAATTAACCAATGAAAATCATGATATTTGAGACAGAACTCAGTTTTATGACATTGAGACTCAGCTGTCCTCAAATTAAGTTAAGTACAGTAACTGCTAGAAAATGTGTGTTCTACGTCATTACATTTTACGAACATGTGATTGTCAGATATAAACACGTGATAAATATATTTTGTTTACTAGCTTTTGTCCATTTCATTTACTATGGACTGATTTTCCTTATTCTTCACAGTCGATGCATTAGTAAAACAAGTATTTTTATCACAGTTGTTGTTGTTTTTATTCTCATTTTTGTTATCACGTGATATGTTCCGATCATCACATAACACATTCTGTTCGTCACGTGATACACACGGATCTTCCGGTCGCCATATCTTTGCATGCATTTTGTTATCGGGTCCAATTCTCGTAGATTTCTCGTTTTTCCAAGATAACGAATGTCCGACTAATGTCGAGGCCTCGAATGGGTCGTTATCAAAACCTGTAATGAACAAAATAAAAACTTGTTATGAATAAAATAATAAGTTCAGTTTGAAGGTATGTATTTCAACATGGTCGCTCTATAAACATGAGCACATGGCTCTTCCGGAAGCGTTCTCTGAAGTAAGATGGGAGAAGGGGTGGGGGTATATTACGATGTCATGTTTATAACATATCTCAACACCGTCGTTTTCATATTTCAAAAACTGCTTATTCTTTAACGTAGCATGCCTCAACATGAGTCAAAATATTCAAGAAAATGGTACTTGACAAATATTTTCTAAGATTTAAAGACAAGTTAACAGATTCAAAATCCAAGTAACAATTAACATGTTATTTGCGATGAAATAGCAAATTTTGTCTATTTATCGCTATATTTCTACAGCGTTACTAACGCATTAAGGCTTTATTTCCCCGCAATTTTGTTCTTCTTTTTGGTAATGTTCACGGTTTCTAAGCAACATTTGCAATGTGTAAATAACTTTCTGTGTTCACTTCACAAAATTTCTTTGAAAATACATTTTCAAAATTTCCATGAAAATGAACAAGTCTGGAGACTTGCTGCTTTAAGAGAATGTCCACTCTCAATGTTAGTCAGGTAGATTTAAAAAGTGAAAATTGTGAAAATGTAAAGCATATGTTATCCTATATTGAAACAATATGCTGATTGTGAAATATATGTTACCCGGTGTACATATGGTATACTCCGATGTCACATATATAAAACAATACACAATCTTCGAATTGACAGAATTTGTAAAAACTATAAAATTATAATAACAAATTTGGTAAGAACCTACTAGTACTAAAAAAAACGACATTAGAGCTAAATTTAACTATACTTGTGACTGATATGTACATGCACTCTAGTCAAAAATTTTCATTTCAAAAACATTAAATAGTCTTACAATCTTACAATCATTAATAATAATGATAACAATAATGATAATAATAACTTAAGTTTAAGTGTTGTTTTTACTTGTAAGTTTGTGATAAAATCGTGCAGTTGATTTGAATCATTTTCAATAAAATATTTACTTTTCTAAAACTTTGAATGGATGAGTCTTTTTTTTATTAAATAAACAAATATCTTGTAACATTTTTAGATATCCATATGTCACTTATAGATTCATAAAACGACTTTTATTTTTAGGCATATTTGAGTACCATTTATAGTTATGATCCGAATCAAAATATCATTTCTATTTAAGGTAGAAATCACCTTGGAACATAAAGATTTCATTAATCTTCGTTATGGAAAAATGTAAAAAGTTAAACGGTAATTTTCTGTTCACAACAGAAACTATTAAGTTTAAAGGCGCATTATGCCTCAGAAATCCATATTCTTTAAAAAAATACTTTTGAAATATGAAACATGTGTTTAATAATGTTTATATGATGGATTTAAAACATGTTAAATGTATTACAACTGACAAAAGTAGGGGCTACAACATGCAGTTATAAAATGTAAACAAAGTAGTAGTTTGACTTCCATACACAATACTAATTCACTATAAGTATACCAATAGCCTACAGAACTAAAGATGCAAAAGATAAATCATGTCTATAGCAAATGAGTATGTTTTTGGAAACCAAAATAAACAATTTTTGAGATATAAAAATGATAGCATTTCTGAGGCATAATGGACCTCTAACCACGCTAAATATCTAAAATGAGCCAGCCCATCTTTCAATCTGGACGAAACCATATTTCTCATTTTGGGGGAAATTTCAGAATAATGTAATTTGGCTGGATACCGAACAGTGCAGTTCATGATCGGACGGCATTGATAGGCCGGCTGAACTTTGGTCTGCACTGGTCGTATGGGTAGTCTCTGGCTGAATGGTAAAAATAATGTTTTCTAATGTAAGTTATCTACATTGAAGAAATTTATTGCGCAAAAATATATAGCCTTTAAAGTCTCTAACAGTTTTTAAATTTTAAACAATAAAGTACCATACATACCTGTTTGGCAGTGTATGATCACTTTTCTTGAATTCTCGAGTGTAGTCCGGAAAGGATCGTCTGCCGAGCCAGTTGAATTCACCATGTCCGCCAAAAAACTTATATACCCAATGGCAAGTCTTAAAGTATCAACTTTCGAAAGTC